>NW_027590380.1:387500-392048 GCF_964213995.1 Mustelus asterias | reverse complement strand
CATTAACCAGTTTCGTGGGAACTCATTAACCAGTTTCGGGAAAACTTCCACCCAAAGGCGGGGAAAGCATCAACCAACGACGGGGAAGCCATTGTCCAACAGGGGGGAGCACATTAAGCAGCTGCCCTTAGTATCAGGAGCAGCGGGGAACAGATTAAGCAACAGCCGGGAAAAGATCAACCAACCGCGGGGGAACTCATTAACCAGTTTCCTGGGAACTCATTAACCAGTTTCGGGAAAACTTCCACCAAAGGCGGGGAAAGCATCAACCAGCGGCGGGGAAGCCATTGTCCTACAGTGGGGAGCACATTAAGCAGCTGCCCTTAGTATCAGGAGCCGCGGGGATCAGATTAAGCAACAGCCGGGAAAAGATCAGCCAACCGCGGGGGAACTCATTAACCAGTTTCGTGGGAACTCATTAACCAGTTTCTGGGGAACTCATTAACCAGTTTCGGGAAATCCTCCACCAAAGGCGGGGAAAGCATCGACCAACGGCCGGGAAGCCTTTGTCCAACAGTGGGGAGCACATTAAGCAGCTGCCCTTAGTCTCAGGAGCAGCGGGGTACAAATGAACCAGCAGCGGGGAAAACAACTTCGTGGGAACTCATTAACCAGTTTCGTGGGAACTCATTAACCAGTTTCGGGAAAACATCCACCAGGGGCGGGGAAAGCATCAACCAACGGCGGGGAAGCCATTGTCCAACAGGGGGCAGTACAATAAGCAGCTGCCCTAAGTATCAGGAGCAGCGGGGATCAGATTAAGCAACAGCCGGGAAAAGATCAACCAACCGCGGGGGAACTCATTAACCAGTTTCGTGGGAACTCATTAACCAGTTTCGGGGGAACTCATTAACCAGTTTCGGGAAACCTTCCACCAAAGGCGGGGAAAACATCAACCAGCGGCGGGGAAGCCATTGTCCAACAGGCGGGAGCACATTAAGCAGCTGCCCTTAGTATCAGGAGCAGCGGGGTACAAATGAACCAGCAGCGGGGAAAACAGCTTCGTGGGAACTCATTAACCAGTTTCGGGGGAACTCATTAACCAGTTTCGGGAAAACATCCACCAGAGGCGGGGAAAGCATCAACCAACGGCGGGGAAGCCTTCGTCCAACAGGGGGGGAGCACGTTAAGCAGCTGCCCTCAGTATCAGGAGCAGCGGGGTGCAAATGAACCAGCAGCGGGGAAAACAACTTCGTGGGAACTCATTAACCAGTTTCGTGGGAACTCATTAACCAGTTTCGGGAAAACATCCACCAGAGGCGGGTAAAGCATCAACCAACGGCGGGGAAGCCATTGTCCAACAGGGGGCAGTACATTAAGCAGCTGCCCTTAGTATCAGGAGCTGCGGGGATCAGACTAAGCAACAGCCGGGAAAACATTAACCAACTTCGGGGGAACTCATTAACCAATTATTTGATGACCGGTAGGCGGCGCTCTATCGGCTTCGGCGACCGGCGGGTGGCGGTTCGGGGTCGTGGCGACCCGGGGCGAGGCGGCCCGGCCGTTGAAATCGCGAAAAAACGCGTTTTTAAAAAGAACCGTCGGTCCCCATCGGGATGGATTTGACCCCCTCATGCCGCCGTCGGGACCTCTTCGGCGGCATGACTACCGGAGGTGTTCCCGCCGAGGTGGACACTTGCATTTTCTGGCACGGGGGGTTGGCGGGGTACCTGCAGAATAGCAGGAAGGCGATGGCAATGACATGTGGCAACTCATTAACCAGTTTTGACTTTGCTGCATTGAAGGCGGAAAATCGAAACAGGGCCCCGCTCGAGCCCCCAGGTCTGCCGGGACCGCACCGGGCCGCCGCCCCGACGGCCGTTCGGCCAGAATGGGCTAGTATTTCTCCGGATTTTTGGCCGTTTTTCCGACTTTTTCGGACGTCGGAAAAGCGGCGGCCTGGCCACCGGCCGCGGCCGGGGGTGCCTTCCCCTCGAGCGAGGGCCCGGAATTCACCCGTTTGCAGCCCCGGAGGAGCTCCGCCGGCGGCCGGAATGGTTGAGACCATCGGCCGCGCTGAACGGAGCTCGGGTAACTCATTAACCAAACTGGACTTGGCCCCTGGCGCAGGAGGGGGGGTCCAGGTGAGGGCTGGCAGGCCGTGGCCACCCGGCAGCAGTGATGCACCCGCGATGGCGGTAGTCCTTCCGATTCGGAGGCTCCCTGGCCCCGCAGAGCAAAAATGGGAGCCGCACGGAGCTCTATGAAGTCAGATCCGGTCGGTGGTGGCGGGGCAGGGTGCACGGTTTCCCGCAGAGCTCGGCGGATCCGTCCCGCCGAGGTGGCCACTCGCATTTTCTGGCAGGGGAGTCCCGAGGCTGGTTAACCAGTTACCCCCGGAAGTGGGGATGGAGTTGAGATTGAACCGTTTTGCGGGGCCTCCGGGCCCCTTCCCCGGTAGGACTACCGGGGCACACCCCGCCGAGGTGGCCACTTGCATTTTCTGGCACGGGGGGTTGGCGGGGTACCTGCAGAATAGCAGGAAGGCGATGGCAATGACATGTGGCAACTCATTAACCAGTTTTGACTTTGCTGCATTGAAGGCGGAAAATCGAAACAGGGCCCCGCTCGAGCCCCCAGGTCTGCCGGGACCGCACCGGGCCGCCGCCCCGACGGCCGTTCGGCCAGAATGGGCTAGTATTTCTCCGGATTTTTGGCCGTTTTTCCGACTTTTTCGGCCGTCGGAAAAGCGGCGGCCTGGGCACCGGCCGCGGCCGGGGGTGCCTTCCCCTCGAGCGAGGGCCCGGACCTCACCCGGTTGCAGCCCCGGGTGGGGCTCCGCCGGCGGCCGGAATGGTTGAGACCATCGGCCGCGCTGAACGGAGGTCTGGTAAATCATTAACCAAACTGGACTTAGTCTCTGGCAAGAGAGATGGTCCAGCCGACGGGCACGACCGAGGGCCCGGACCTCACCCGGCTGCAGCCCCGGGTGGGGCTCCGCCGGCGGCCGGAATGGTTGAGACCATCGGCCGCGCTGAACGGAGGTCTGGTAAATCATTAACCAAACTGGACTTAGTCTCTGGCAAGAGAGATGGTCCAGCCGACGGGCACGACCGAGGGCCCCGGACCTCACCCGGTTGCAGCCCCGGGTGGAGCTCCGCCGGCGGCCGGAATGGTTGAGACCATCGGCCGCGCTGAACGGAGCTCTGGTAAATCATTAACCAAACTGGACTTAGTCTCTGGCAAGAGAGATGGTCCAGCCGACGGGCACGACCGAGGGCCCCGGACCTCACCCGGTTGCAGCCCCGGGTGGAGCTCCGCCGGCGGCCGGAATGGTTGAGACCATCGGCCGCGCTGAACGGAGCTCTGGTAAATCATTAACCAAACTGGACTTAGTCTCTGGCAAGAGAGATGGTCCAGCCGACGGGCACGACCGAGGGCCCCGGACCTCACCCGGTTGCAGCCCCGGGTGGAGCTCCGCCGGCGGCCGGAATGGTTGAGACCATCGGCCGCGCTGAACGGAGCTCTGGTAAATCATTAACCAAACTGGACTTAGTCTCTGGCAAGAGAGATGGTCCAGACGACGGGCACGGTGGCAGAGTTAGCCGAACTTGACTTAGCCTCTGGCCGCAGAGAGGGTCCATCAAACGGGGCACGGTGGGAGATTAAGCCGCACTAGGCTCAGGCTCTGGCCACGGGAGGGTGGCCCAGGTGTGAGCCGGCAGTAAATGGTGAACCAGTGAAAAGCCAGCACCCGAGGGTGCGGTTGTGCTGCCGACTTGGAGGCTCCCTGTGCCCGCAGAGCAAAAATGTGAGCACAGACGGAAGTCTATGAAGTCAGATCCGGTCGGCGGTCGCCAGGCTCGGTGCATGGTTTCCCGCAGAGGTTGGTGGATCCGTCCCGCCGAGGTGGGCACCTGCATTTTCTGGCACAAGTGTCCGGAGGCTGGTTAATGAGTTGCCGCCGGTAGCCCGCATGGAGTTGCGATTGACCCGTTTTGCGGGCCCCCCAGGCCTCATTCTCGGTAGGACTACCGGGCCGCACCCCGCCGAGGTGGACACCTGCATTTTCTGGCAGGGGGGGTTGGCGGGGTGCCCGGGGATTTTCGGGAACTCGTTTTTCAGAACATTTTTTGGCTAGCGGTGTCAGTTTGAAAGTACCCAGGAAAGTGCTACTTCACAAAAGGGGACTTTTTCCAAATATATAACCTCTTGAAGAGCACCTCAGTGTCGGAGGGGGCAGACACTTTACTTCATTTATGGCTAATTCCTCGGGTACGTTCTGGAAAACGGACAGAGTTGCCTGGCCGGTGGTGACTCTGTGGCAGATACATATATATATATATATTACGGCTTTTTCTATATATGTATCAAAGTGTGATAAACACTTGTGCAAAAAAACCAGACAACGGAATTGACGGCACTTTGTATACGGCTTGCAAAGTACAAAGTCTGAGTTTTTTAAAAAAGTGGCACTCGGTGGTAGGGAGTGCCGGCGCTTTGAAACGGCACAGATGCCACGTTCCCTTGGGTTGCACTTCGTTCTGTGAGGCCTTAAAGTGCGTGCCCAGAAACCTCTGAATGCAAAAGGCGCGCACGCCGGTAGTG
>NW_027590380.1:377500-382500 GCF_964213995.1 Mustelus asterias | reverse complement strand
GGCGCGAGCAGATGCTTGGGGGGAGACGGTGGCGTCAGCCACGCACTCACTCTGCTTCTGCAGTCCGGTCCACTCCGCCCGTTCTAGCTGCTCGTTTGGTCCCTCGCCCTCCAGCAGACCGTTCCGCCGACGGTGCTCCTCCTCCGCAGCGACTTCTGCCTAGCCCCTCTGCCGGGTGCGATGTCTCCGGCGTCCGCACCGATCCTCGGCACGGCGCGGGTGCGCACCTGTGGGCCGCCGCCCCGTGCTCCACGTCCGTCCGTGTGTGCCCGCTGTGGGGACCGTCTTCCTCTCGCCTGGGCGACGGCTTGCGGGCTGCGACGTGACCTTGCCACCGCCTTGCAGCATTACATCCGCAGTTGAAACGAAGAGAGCTGCTGCGGGCTTGGGTGCTTGTCCTGGCGGCTTGTCGACGGGACCACGGTGAACGGCCACTGTGTGACTCCGCAGGGAGACGTTCTGGTGCAGTCAGGGGCCTTTTTGTCTCCCGCCGCGGTGAAGCTTTGGTCGCATTCTAGTCACTCTCTCTTCAATCCCGGTACGGGGTACCTGTTCATGCTCACCATTCCTCGAGCACCCGCGTGCAGAGGGTGGGTGCGAGGTTTAAAGATTCGTGGTCCGCCTGTCGGTCCGGTCTCGTGCTGACTTGAGCGAGTGTCCACCGCGTTCGAGAGAATGTGCCTGTCCGCGGGGGCAGCCGCGCTTGCGAGCGTTCCGCCGCGCCCCCTTCCCCAGCCCGCCGAGGTTGGGGCGTGCGGGGTCGGCTTGCGCCCGTAGCGTCGGCCTGTCCTCCGCGGCTTGCACCCGACTCAGTCCGCTGCGGCCTCGCCTCGACTCTCGAGCCTTCCGCCAGACGGTGACACCAGAGAACTCTGCCTCTGGCTGTTGCGGGGCGTGACGGCGCGTGTCGGGCTCCGGCCCGTCACCCACGCCGGCACTCAACGCCTGCGAGCGCCCTGTTGCCTCCGAGAAAGGTTTTTCGCTTGATTGTCGCTCGAGTGCGTGTGCCTCCGGGGCTCACGCCGTGGTACGCGCCAGGCTGGGGCTCCACCGTCACGTCGGCGGGGGAGCGTTTAGCGCGTCCCAGGATCGGACAACCTCTCCGGGGGCCCGAGCCGAAACCCGACACGGTATAAAAGTCGTAACAAGGTTTCTGTTGGTGAACACGTTGTGAAGGATCTTTGTCGGCCGGGGGCCCGCCACCTCTCCGGGGAGGGCGGCCCGTCACTCCTTGAACGCGAAGGCTGGCGCCGGTTGGGCCAGGCAGGAGAGCCTCACGGGGGCCGGCCCCGGGGCCAGGTATCGGACAACCTCTCCGGGGGCCCGAACCGAAACCCGTAACACAGAATAAAAATCGTAACAAGGTTTCTGTTGGTGAACACGTTGTGAAGGATCTTTGTCGGCCGGGGGCCCGCCACCTCTCCGGGGAGGGCGGCCCGTCACTCCTTGAACGCGAAGGCTGGCGCCGGTTGGGCCAGGCAGGAGAGCCCCACGGGGGCCGGCCCCGGGGCCAGGTATCGGACAACCTCTCCGGGGGCCCGAACCGAAACCCGTAACACAGAATAAAAATCGTAACAAGGTTTCTGTTGGTGAACACGTTGTGAAGGATCTTTGTCGGCCGGGGGCCCGCCACCTCTCCGGGGAGGGCGGCCCGTCACTCCTTGAACTCGAAGGCTGCGCCGGTTGGGCCAGGCAGGAGAGCCTCACGGGGGTTGGCCCCGGGGCCGTGGCCCGTACTGACGCTGGCGCCTCCCACGCGGGTGGGAGGTCACACCGACAATTTCGCCGTACCCGTCGAACGGGCCTGGTCACCCGTACGCACGTTCCGCCGAAGCCGGGCGACGTCGATCTCGGTCCCACTCGGTTGGGCCGGCGCGCGGGCGCCGCCACCGACGAGCACGCACACGCTCGGTTGCACGCCGGCAAGTCCATGCGGGTGCCGCACACGCTACGCCTGCGCCGTTGGAAGGGCTTCGCCGTTGGCTTCGTAGGGTGTCTTTGCAGTCCGTCCGAGAGGTGGGGGCACGCACGGCAACACGGCCGGCCTGCCTGCGTGGGACGATGCGGTCCTTTCGTTCAGCGGTTCGGCGGTTTGGCCGGCGCGAGCAGACGCTCGGAGGGAGACGGTGGCGTCAGCCACGCACTCACTCCGCTTCTGCAGTCCGGTCCACTCCGCCCGTTCTAGCTGCTCGTTTGGTCCCTCGCCCGCCAGCAGACCGTTCCGCCGACGGTGCTCCTCCTCCGCAGCGACTTCTGCCTAGCCGCTCTGCCGGGTGCGATGTCACCGGCGTCCGCACCGATCCTCGGCACGGCGCGTGTGCGCACCTGTGGGCCGCCGCCCCGTGCTCCACGTCCGTCTGTGTGTGCCCGCTGTGGGGACCGTCTTCCTCTCGCCTTGGCGACGGCTTGCGGGCTGCGACGTGACCTTGCCACCGCCTTGCAGCATTACATCCGCAGTTGAAACGAAGAGAGCTGCTGCGGGCTTGGGTGCTTGTCCTGGCGGCTTGTCGACGGGACCACGGTGAACGGCCACTGTGTGACTCCGCAGGGAGACGTTCTGGTGCAGTCAGGGGCCTTTTTGTCTCCCGCCGCGGTGAAGCTTTGGTCGCATTCTAGTCACTCTCTTCAAAGCCCGGTGAGGGGTACCTGTTCATGCTCACCATTCCTCCGGCACCCGTGTGCGGAGGGTGGGTGCGAGGTTTAAAGATTCGTTGTCCGCCTGTCGGTCCGGTCTGGTCTCGTGCTGACTTGAGCGAGCGTCCACCGCGTTCGAGAGAATGTGCCTGTCCGCGGGGGCAGCCGCGCTTGCGAGCGTTCCGCCGCGCCCCCTTCCCCAGCCCGCCGAGGTTGGGGCGTGCGGGGTCGGCTTGCGCCCGTAGCGTCGGCCTGTCCTCCGCGGCTTGCACCCGACTCAGTCCGCTGCGGCCTCGCCTCGACTCTCGAGCCTACCGCCAGACGGTGACACCAGAGAACTCTGCCTCTGGCTGTTGCGGGGCGTGACGGCGCGTGGCGGGCCCCGGCCCCTCACCCACGCCGGCACTCAACGCCTGCGAGCGCCCTGATTCCTCCTTTTTTTCGCTTGATTGTCGCTCGAGTGCGTGCGCCTCCGGGCTCACGCCGTGGTACGCGCCAGGCTGGGGCTCCACCGTCACGTCGGCGGGGGAGCGTTTTGCGCGTCCCAGGATCGGGCAACCGATCCGAAACCCGATACAACTTTTAGCGGTGGATCACTCGGCTCGTGCGTCGATGAAGAACGCAGCTAGCTGCGAGAATTAATGTGAATTGCAGGACACATTGATCATCGACACTTTGAACGCACTTTGCGGCCCCGGGTTCCTCCCGGGGCTACGTCTGTCTGAGGGTCGCTTGACAATCAATCGCACTTCGCGCGCATCCGTGCGCCGAAGAGCGCGGCTGGGGTGTCGCAGAGGTGCCGTCCTCTCTGTCCCCCTAAGTGCAGACCCAGAGTAATCCGCGTCGGAGAGCTTGACCTCTTGGGTGCCGGCGTCCGCCTCCGGGCTCGTCGGCACTGCCCGCTCCCGCACTGGCCCAGCCACCTCGGGGTCGCCGGCACGGCTGTCATCGGGTTGCCAGAGAGAGAGAACGTGACTGCCTCGCTGCCGGGACCGTGTGTGCCTTCCGTTAGGCTCGGGCCAGGGGGGTTGACTCTCTGTTGATGTGTGTGTGTGGCTCGTCCACGGGAAGGATCCGCAAGAGTTGGCTCGGTTGGGTGCTCCGGCACAGAGAGTGAGAGAGTGGAGTGACTGTCCGCTGGACGTCTCCGGACACGTTGCCTCGCGTGGTCCGTGCTCGGTTGCCTGCCGGTGGGTTGCCGTGGCCGTTCAGTGCCGTCGCGTGGAGGACGGCAGCTTGACGCGTGTGACGCTTGATGCCTGGATCGGTGCTCGGTCGTGCCGTGCTTTTCTTCCCTCTGTTGCGCGTGCGAGTGCTTGCATTTTTGTCGTGGGAATCCGTGGCGGTTGGGTGTCGTTGCTTGTGTTGCGCTGGAGCTGCGGCTCCTTCCACACTCCGCAGCCCACCCTCTGCCGTTGCGGTTCTGGGGCAATGTGCCTGCGCCCGCGTTCAACGTGTGCCTTGGGTTCGAATCGTCGCAGAGCCGACTTGGCCGTGTGGTCCTCGCTCCGGTGTCTCCCCGTGTCCTGCTGCCGCCGAAGTCTTCTACGTGAAAGGTGCTGTCCTGGCCGCGGCGTGGCCACCCGCCGCTTGCAGCCCGTGCGCTCCGCCGCCCGGCTTCGTCCTTGGCGTCTGGCCTTTCGCTCCGGCAGGCTGTGTGTCCCACGGCCCTGCTTTTCTCTCGCTCGATACCGCCGTCGCACCGCGACCCCGCCAGCAGCACTGCTTTCCGTTACCGTGGAGGTGGGCGCACGCCTCGCCGCAAACGATTCTCTGGAACAGTTGACGTGCCGAGCCCGGTCCGGCGCCGAGTGCGAGGGGGCACGCAGCGCTCGCAGTACCGTGTGCGTTCCGTGTGTGTCCGTGCCTGTGCATCCGCTGCGCAGCACGGCGCGCACTTGCGAGCACGCGTACGTGTGTGTGTCTGTGTGTGCGCCCGAAGCGCGTGGAGGCGCCGACGACCGGCCGGCCAGAGCACTCGTTGCTGCCTACGACCTCAGATCAGACGTGTCAACCCGCTGAATTTAAGCATATTACTAAGCGGAGGAAAAGAAACTAACAAGGATTCCCCTAGTAACTGCGAGTGAAGAGGGAAGAGCCCAGCGCCGAATCCCCGCTCGCCTGCCGGGCGTGGGAAATGTGGCGTAAAGGAGACCTTTCTCTGACGATGCTCGAGGGGCCCAAGTCTTTCTGATCGAGGCGTGGCCTGTGGAAGGTGTCAGGCCGGTTGCGGTCCCTGGCTCGTCGTGATTGAGTCTTCTCGGAGTCGGGTTGCTTGTGAATGCAGCCCAAAGTGGGTGGTAAACTCCATCTAAGGCTAAATACTGGCACGAGACCGATAGTCAACAAGTACCGTAAGGGAAAGT
>NW_027590380.1:362500-372500 GCF_964213995.1 Mustelus asterias | reverse complement strand
GCGTGGAGAGTCAATGTGGAGTGCTTGTGAGCACGGAGTGTGTAGTAAGGGTGTTTTCCTGCGCTTGCCCTGCCCCAAAGCACTTGTTTTCCCCCAGACCCAAAGTGAATTGGTTAATGAGTTCCATGTCGAAAAGTGAATTGGTTAATGAGTTCCACGTCGGCTGGCGGCGGCGGTTGGCTTTAATAACCGTAGGCGGGCTTAATGCGCGACTAGGGGAGCAATTTGAAAGCGTGGCCGGCGCGAGGGGCGCCTGTGCGTGCGTGGAGAGTCAATGTGGAGTCCTTGTGCGCACGGAGTGTTGAGTAAGGGCGTGATTCTGCATGTGCCCTGACCCTAAGCATAACCCTAAGCCTAACTCTCAGACTAACCCAAACCCGCGCCCTAACCCTAACACAAAGCCTAACCCTAGCCCGAGCACGAGCCCTCACCCAAACCCTAGCCCTAACCCTAACCCGAACCCTAACACTAAGCCTAACCCTAGCCCGAGCACTAGCCCTCACCCTAACCCTAGCCCTAACCCTAACCCGAACCCTAACCCTAGCCCAAACCCTAACCCTAACCGTGGCCCTAACCCTAACCAAAGCCCTAGCCCTAGCCCTAACCCTAACACTAACCCTAACCCTAACCCTAACCCTAGCCCAAACCCTAACCCTAACCAAAGCGCTAACCCTAGCCCTAACCCTAACACTAACCCTAACCCTAACCCTAACCCTAGCCCAAACCCTAACCCTAACACTAACCCTAACCCTAGCCCAAACCCTAACCCTAACCGTGGCCCTAACCCTAACCAAAGCCCTAGCCCTAGCCCTAACCCTAACACTAACCCTAACCCTAACCCTAGCCCAAACCCTAACCCTAACCAAAGCGCTAACCCTAGCCCTAACCCTAACACTAACCCTAACCCTAACCCTAACCCTAGCCCAAACCCTAACCCTAACCCTAACCCTAACCGTGGCCCTAACCCTAACCAAAGCCCTAACCCTAGCCCTAACCCTAACACTAACCCTAACCCTAACACTAACCCTAGCCCCAGCCCAAAACCTAACCCAAACCCTAACCAAAGCCCTAACCCTCGCCCAAACCCTAACCCTAACCCTAACCGTGGCCCTAGCCCTAACCAAAGCCCTAACCCTAGCCCTAACCCTAACACTAACCCTAACCCTAACACTAACCCTAACCCTAGCCCAAACCCTAACCCTAACCCTAACCAAAGCCCTAACCCTAGCCCTAACCCTAACACTAACCCTAACCCTAACCCTAGCCCAAACCCTAACCCTAACCCTAACCGTGGCCCTAGCCCAAACCCTAACCCTAACCCTTACCAAAGCCCTAACCCTAGCCCTAACCCTAACACTAACCCTAACCCTAACCCTAACCCTAGCCCAAACCCTCACCCTAACCGTGGCCCTAACCCTAACCCTAACCAAAGCCCTAACCCTAGCCCTCACCCTAACACTAACCCTAACCCTAACCCTAACACTAGCCCTAACCCTAACCCTAACCCTAACCGTGGCCCTAACCCTAACCATAGCCCTAACGCTAGCCCTAACCCTAACACTAAGCCTAACCCTAGCCCGAGCCCTAGCCCTAACCCTAACCCTAGCCTAACCCTAAGCCTAACCCTAAGGGAGCAATTTGAAAGTGTGGCCGGCGCGAGGGACGCCTGTGCGGGCGTGGAGAGTCGATGTGGAGTCCTTGTGAGCATGGAGTGTGTTGTAAGGGCGTGTTTCTGCCTGTGCCTTGACCCTAACACTAACCCTAACCCTAGCGCTAACCCTAACCGTAGCCGTCACCCGAACCCTAACCCGAGCCCTAGCCCTAGCCCTAACCCTAACCCTAACCCTAACGGAGCAATTTGAAAGTGTGGCCGGCGTGAGGGGCGCCTGTGCGGGCGTGGAGAGTCAATGTGGAGTGCTTGTGAGCATGGAGTGTGTAGTAAGGGCGTGTTTCTGCCTGTGCCTTGACCCTAACCCTAACCCGAACCCTAACCCTAACCGCGGGTGCGGGGGGTTGAACAAACACCGGGGAAGCCATTAACCACCAGCGGGGAGTACATTAAGCAGTTGCCCTTAGTCTCAGGAGCAGCGGGGAACAGATTATCCAACAGCCGGGAAAACATTCACCAACTTCGGGGGAAAACATGAACGAAATATCGGGAAGACATGAACCAACGGCAGGCAAAACACTGGGGAAGCCAGGAACCAACAACGGGGAGTACACTAAGCAGCTGCCCTTAGTCTCAGGAGTAGCGGGGAAGAGATTAAGCAACAGCCGGGAAAAGATCAGCCAACCGCGGCGGAACTCATTAACCAGTTTCCAGGGAACTCATTAACCAGTTTCGTGGGAACTCATTAACCAGTTTCGGGAAAACGTCCAGCAAAGGCGGGGAAAACATGAACCAGCGGCGGGGAAGGCATTGTCCAACAGGGGGGAGCACATTAAGCAGCTGCCCTCAGTCTCAGGAGCAGCGGGGATCAGATTAAGCAACAGCCGGGAAAAGATCAACCAACCGCGGGGGAACTCATTAACCAGTTTCGTGGGAACTCATTAACCAGTTTCGGGAAAACATCCACCAAAGGCGGGGAAAACATGCACCAACGGCGGGGAAGCCATTGTCCAACAGGGGGGGAGCACATTAAGCAGCTGCCCTTAGTATCAGGAGCAGCGGGGATCAGATTAAGCAACAGCCGGGAAAAGATCAGCCAACCGCGGGGGAACTCATTAACCAGTTTCGTGGGAACTCATTAACCAGTTTCGGGAAAACTTCCACCAAAGGCGGGGAAAACATGCACCAACGGCGCGGAAGCCATTGTCCAACAGGGGGGAGCACATTAAGCAGCTGCCCTTCGTATCAGGAGCAGCGGGGTACAAATGAACCAGCAGCGGGGAAAACAACTTCGTGGGAACTCATTAACCAGTTTCGTGGGAACTCATTAACCAGTTTCGTGGGAACTCATTAACCAGTTTCGGGAAAACATCAACCAAAGGCGGGGAAAACATCAAACAACGGCGGGGATGCCATTGTCCAACAGGGGGGAGCACATTAAGCAGCTGCCCTTAGTATCAGGAGCAGCGCGGATCAGATTAAGCAACAGCCGGGAAAAGATCAGGAAACCGCGGGGGAACTCATTAACCAGTTTCCTGGGAACTCATTAACCAGTTTCGTGGGAACTCATTAACCAGTTTCGGGAAATCTTCCACCAAAGGCGGGGAAAGCATCAACCAACGGCGGGGAAGCCTTTGTCCAACAGTGGGGAGCACATTAAGCAGCTGCCCTTAGTCTCAGGAGCAGCGGGGAACAGATTAAGCAACAGCCGGGAAAAGATCAGCCAACCGCGGGGGAACTCATTAACCAGTTTCCTGGGAACTCATTAACCAGTTTCGTGGGAACTCATTAACCAGTTTCGGGGAAACTTCCACCAAAGGCGGGGAAAACATGAACCAACGGCGGGGAAGCCATTGTCCAACAGGGGGGAGCACATTAAGCAGCTGCCCTTAGTATCAGGAGCATCGGTGCACAAATGAACCAGCAGCGGGGAAAACAGCTTCGTGGGAACTCATTAACCAGTTTCGTGGGAACTCATTAACCAGTTTCGGGAAAACATCAACCAGAGGCGGGGAAAACATGCACCAACGGCGGGGAAGCCATTGTCCAACAGGGGGGAGTACATTAAGCAGCTGCCCTTAGTATCAGGAGCAGCGGGGATCAGATGAAGCAACAGCCGTGAAAAGAACAGCCAACCGCGGGGGAACTCATTAACCAGTTTCGTGGGAACTCATTAACCAGTTTCGGGAAAACTTCAACCAGAGGCGGGGAAAGCATCAACCAACGGCGGGGAAGCCTTTGTCCAACAGGGGGGAGCACATTAAGCAGCTGCCCTTAGTATCAGGAGCAGCGGGGTACAAATGAACCAGCAGCGGGGAAAACAACTTCGTGGGAACTCATTAACCAGTTTCGTGGGAACTCATTAACCAGTTTCGGGAAAACATCCACCAAAGGCGGGGAAAGCATCAACCAACGGCGGCGAAGCCATTGTCCAACAGTGGGGAGCACATTAAGCAGCTGCCCTTAGTATCAGGAGCAGCGGGGATCAGATTAAGCAACAGCCGGGAAAAGATCAGCCAACCGCGGGGGAACTCATTAACCAGTTTCGTGGGAACTCATTAACCAGTTTCGTGGGAACTCATTAACCAGTTTCGGGAAAACGTCCACCAAAGGCGGGGAAAGCATCAACCAACGGCGGGGAAGCCATTGTCCAACAGACGGGAGCACATTAAGCAGCTGCCCTTAGTATCAGGAGCAGCGGGGATCAGAGTAAGCAACAGCCGGGAAAAGATCAGCCAACCGCGGGGGAACTCATTAACCAGTTTCGTGGGAACTCATTAACCAGTTTCGGGAATACTTCCACCAAAGGCGGGGAAAACATGAACCAACGGCGGGGAAGCCATTGTCCAACAGTGGGGAGCACATTAAGCAGCTGCCCTTAGTATCAGGAGCAGCGGGGTACAAATGAACCAGCAGCGGGGAAAACAGCTTCGTGGGAACTCATTAACCAGTTTCGTGGGAACTCATTAACCAGTTTCGGGAAAACGTCCACCAAAGGCGGGGAAAGCATCAACCAACGGCGGGGAAGCCATTGTCCAACAGTGGGGAGCACATTAAGCAGCTGCCCTTAGTATCAGGAGCAGCGGTGCACAAATGAACCAGCAGCGGGGAAAACAGCTTCGTGGGAACTCATTAACCAGTTTCGGGGGAACTCATTAACCAGTTTCGGGAAATCTTCCACCAGAGGCGGGGAAAGCATCAACCAACGGCGGGGAAGCCTTTGTCCAACAGGGGGGAGCACATTAAGCAGCTGCCCTTAGTCTCAGGAGCAGCGGGGAACAGATTAAGCAACAGCCGGGAAAAGATCAGCCAACCGCGGGGGAACTCATTAACCAGTTTCGTGGGAACTCATTAACCAGTTTCGTGGGAACTCATTAACCAGTTTCGGGAAAACGTCCACCAACGGCGGGGAAAGCATCAGCCAACGGCGGGGAAGCCATTGTCCAACAGTGGGGAGCACATTAAGCAGCTGCCCTTAGTATCAGGAGCAGCGGGGATCAGATTAAGCAACAGCCGGGAAAAGATCAGCCAACCGCGGGGGAACTCATTAACCAGTTTCCTGGGAACTCATTAACCAGTTTCGGGAAATCCTCCACCAAAGGCGGGGAAAGCATCGACCAACGGCCGGGAAGGCTTTGTCCAACAGTGGGGAGCACATTAAGCAGCTGCCCTTCGTCTCAGGAGCAGCGGGGTACAAATGGACCAGCAGCGGGGAAAACAACTTCGTGGGAACTCATTAACCAGTTTCGTGGGAACTCATTAACCAGTTTCGGGAAAACATCCACCAGAGGCGGGTAAAGCATCAACCAACGGCGGGGAAGCCATTGTCCAACAGGGGGCAGTACATTAAGCAGCTGCCCTAAGTATCAGGAGCAGCGGGGATCAGATTAAGCAACAGCCGGGAAAAGATCAACCAACCGCGGGGGAACTCATTAACCAGTTTCGTGGGAACTCATTAACCAGTTTCGGGGGAACTCATTAACCAGTTTCGGGAAACCTTCCACCAAAGGCGGGGAAAACATCAACCAGCGGCGGGGAAGCCATTGTCCAACAGGCGGGAGCACATTAAGCAGCTGCCCTTAGTATCAGGAGCAGCGGGGTACAAATGAACCAGCAGCGGGGAAAACAGCTTCGTGGGAACTCATTAACCAGTTTCGGGGGAACTCATTAACCAGTTTCGGGAAAACATCCACCAGAGGCGGGGAAAGCATCGACCAACGGCGGGGAAGCCTTCGTCCAACTGGGGGGAGCACGTTAAGCAGCTGCCCTCAGTATCAGGAGCAGCGGGGTGCAAATGAACCAGCAGCGGGGAAAACAACTTCGTGGGAACTCATTAACCAGTTTCGTGGGAACTCATTAACCAGTTTCGGGAAATCCTCCACCAAAGGCGGGGAAAGCATCGACCAACGGCCGGGAAGCCTTTGTCCAACAGTGGGGAGCACATTAAGCAGCTGCCCTTAGTCTCAGGAGCAGCGGGGTACAAATGAACCAGCAGCGGGGAAAACAACTTCGTGGGAACTCATTAACCAGTTTCGTGGGAACTCATTAACCAGTTTCGGGAAAACATCCACCAGAGGCGGGTAAAGCATCAACCAACGGCGGGGAAGCCATTGTCCAACAGGGGGCAGTACATTAAGCAGCTGCCCTAAGTATCAGGAGCAGCGGGGATCAGATTAAGCAACAGCCGGGAAAAGATCAACCAACCGCGGGGGAACTCATTAACCAGTTTCGTGGGAACTCATTAACCAGTTTCGGGGGAACTCATTAACCAGTTTCGGGAAAACATCAACCAGAGGCGGGGAAAGCATCAACCAACGGCGGGGAAGCCTTCGTCCAACAGGGGGGAGCACATTAAGCAGCTGCCCTTAGTATCAGGAGCAGCGGGGTGCAAATGAACCAGCAGCGGGGAAAACAACTTCGTGGGAACTCATTAACCAGTTTCGTGGGAACTCATTAACCAGTTTCGGGAAAACATCCACCAGAGGCGGGTAAAGCATCAACCAACGGCGGGGAAGCCATTGTCCAACAGGGGGCAGTACATTAAGCAGCTGCCCTTAGTATCAGGAGCTGCGGGGATCAGACTAAGCAACAGCCGGGAAAACATTAACCAACTTCGGGGGAACTCATTAACCAATTATTTGATGACCGGTAGGCGGCGCTCTATCGGCTTCGGCGACCGGCGGGTGGCGGTTCGGGGTCGTGGCGACCCGGGGCGAGGCGGCCCGGCCGTTGAAATCGCGAAAAAACGCGTTTTTAAAAAGAACCGTCGGTCCCCATCGGGATGGATTTGACCCCCTCATGCCGCCTTCGGGACCTCTTCGGCGGCATGACTACCGGAGGTGTTCCCGCCGAGGTGGACACTTGCATTTTCTGGCACGGTGGGTTGGCGGGGTACCTGCAGAATAGCAGGAAGGCGATGGCAATGACATGTGGCAACTCATTAACCAGTTTTGACTTTGCTGCATTGAAGGCGGAAAATCGAAACAGGGCCCCGCTCGAGCCCCCAGGTCTGCCGGGACCGCACCGGGCCGCCGCCCCGACGGCCGTTCGGCCAGAATGGGCTAGTATTTCTCCGGATTTTTGGCCGTTTTTCCGACTTTTTCGGACGTCGGAAAAGCGGCGGCCTGGCCACCGGCCGCGGCCGGGGGTGCCTTCCCCTCGAGCGAGGGCCCGGAATTCACCCGTTTGCAGCCCCGGAGGAGCTCCGCCGGCGGCCGGAATGGTTGAGACCATCGGCCGCGCTGAACGGAGCTCGGGTAACTCATTAACCAAACTGCACTTGGCCCCTGGCGCAGGAGGGGGGGTCCAGGTGAGGGCTGGCAGGCCGTGGCCACCCGGCAGCAGTGATGCACCCGCGATGGCGGTAGTCCTTCCGATTCGGAGGCTCCCTGGCCCCGCAGAGCAAAAATGGGAGCCGCACGGAGCTCTATGAAGTCAGATCCGGTCGGTGGTCGCGGGGCAGGGTGCACGGTTTCCCGCAGAGCTCGGCGGATCCGTCCCGCCGAGGTGGCCACTCGCATTTTCTGGCAGGGGAGTCCCGAGGCTGGTTAACCAGTTACCCCCGGAAGTGGGGATGGAGTTGAGATTGAACCGTTTTGCGGGGCCTCCGGGCCCCTTCCCCGGTAGGACTACCGGGGCACACCCCGCCGAGGTGGCCACTTGCATTTTCTGGCACGGTGGGTTGGCGGGGTACCTGCAGAATAGCAGGAAGGCGATGGCAATGACATGTGGCAACTCATTAACCAGTTTTGACTTTGCTGCATTGAAGGCGGAAAATCGAAACAGGGCCCCGCTCGAGCCCCCAGGTCTGCCGGGACCGCACCGGGCCGCCGCCCCGACGGCCGTTCGGCCAGAATGGGCTAGTATTTCTCCGGATTTTTGGCCGTTTTTCCGACTTTTTCGGACGTCGGAAAAGCGGCGGCCTGGCCACCGGCCGCGGCCGGGGGTGCCTTCCCCTCGAGCGAGGGCCCGGAATTCACCCGTTTGCAGCCCCGGAGGAGCTCCGCCGGCGGCCGGAATGGTTGAGACCATCGGCCGCGCTGAACGGAGCTCGGGTAACTCATTAACCAAACTGGACTTGGCCCCTGGCGCAGGAGGGGGGGGTCCAGGTGAGGGCTGGCAGGCCGTGGCCACCCGGCAGCAGTGATGCACCCGCGATGGCGGTAGTCCTTCCGATTCGGAGGCTCCCTGGCCCCGCAGAGCAAAAATGGGAGCCGCACGGAGCTCTATGAAGTCAGATCCGGTCGGTGGTGGCGGGGCAGGGTGCACGGTTTCCCGCAGAGCTCGGCGGATCCGTCCCGCCGAGGTGGCCACTCGCATTTTCTGGCAGGGGAGTCCCGAGGCTGGTTAACCAGTTACCCCCGGAAGTGGGGATGGAGTTGAGATTGAACCGTTTTGCGGGGCCTCCGGGCCCCTTCCCCGGTAGGACTACCGGGGCACACCCCGCCGAGGTGGCCACTTGCATTTTCTGGCACGGTGGGTTGGCGGGGTACCTGCAGAATAGCAGGAAGGCGATGGCAATGACATGTGGCAACTCATTAACCAGTTTTGAGTTTGCTGCATTGAAGGAGGAAAATCGAAGCAGGGCCCCGCTCGAGCCCCCAGGTCTGCCGGGACCGCACCGGGCCCGCCGCCCCGACGGCCGTTCGGCCAGATTGGGCTAGTATTTCCCCGGATTTTCGGCCGTTTTTCCGACTTTTTCGGCCGTCGGAAAAGCGGCGGCCTGGGCACCGGCCGCGGCCGGGGGTGCCTTCCCCTCGAGCGAGGGCCCGGACCTCACCCGGTTGCAGCCCCGGGTGGGGCTCCGCCGGCGGCCGGAATGGTTGAGACCATCGGCCGCGCTGAACGGAGGTCTGGTAAATCATTAACCAAACTGGACTTAGTCTCTGGCAAGAGAGATGGTCCAGCCGACGGGCACGACCGAGGGCCCGGACCTCACCCGGCTGCAGCCCCGGGTGGGGCTCCGCCGGCGGCCGGAATGGTTGAGACCATCGGCCGCGCTGAACGGAGGTCTGGTAAATCATTAACCAAACTGGACTTAGTCTCTGGCAAGAGAGATGGTCCAGCCGACGGGCACGACCGAGGGCCCGGACCTCACCCGGTTGCAGCCCCGGGTGGAGCTCCGCCGGCGGCCGGAATGGTTGAGACCATCGGCCGCGCTGAACGGAGCTCTGGTAAATCATTAACCAAACTGGACTTAGTCTCTGGCAAGAGAGATGGTCCAGCCGACGGGCACGACCGAGGGCCCCGGACCTCACCCGGTTGCAGCCCCGGGTGGAGCTCCGCCGGCGGCCGGAATGGTTGAGACCATCGGCCGCGCTGAACGGAGCTCTGGTAAATCATTAACCAAACTGGACTTAGTCTCTGGCAAGAGAGATGGTCCAGCCGACGGGCACGACCGAGGGCCCCGGACCTCACCCGGTTGCAGCCCCGGGTGGAGCTCCGCCGGCGGCCGGAATGGTTGAGACCATCGGCCGCGCTGAACGGAGCTCTGGTAAATCATTAACCAAACTGGACTTAGTCTCTGGCAAGAGAGATGGTCCAGCCGACGGGCACGACCGAGGGCCCCGGACCTCACCCGGTTGCAGCCCCGGGTGGAGCTCCGCCGGCGGCCGGAATGGTTGAGACCATCGGCCGCGCTGAACGGAGCTCTGGTAAATCATTAACCAAACTGGACTTAGTCTCTGGCAAGAGAGATGGTCCAGACGACGGGCACGGTGGCAGAGTTAGCCGAACTTGACTTAGCCTCTGGCCGCAGAGAGGGTCCATCAAACGGGGCACGGTGGGAGATTAAGCCGCACTAGGCTCAGGCTCTGGCCACGGGAGGGTGGCCCAGGTGTGAGCCGGCAGTAAATGGTGAACCAGTGAAAAGCCAGCACCCGAGGGTGCGGT
>NW_027590380.1:355000-357500 GCF_964213995.1 Mustelus asterias | reverse complement strand
GGCCGGCCTGCCTGCTTGGGACGATGCGGTCCTTTCGTTCAGCGGTTCCACGGTTTGGCCGGCGCGAGCAGATGCTTGGGGGGAGACGGTGGCGTCAGCCACGCACTCACTCTGCTTCTGCAGTCCGGTCCACTCCGCCCGTTCTAGCTGCTCGTTTGGTCCCTCGCCCGCCAGCAGACCGTTCCGCCGACGGTGCTCCTCCTCCGCAGCGACTTCTGCCTAGCCCCTCTGCCGGGTGCGATGTCTCCGGCGTCCGCACCGATCCTCGGCATTGGTGCCGCACAAGCAACGCCTGCGCCGTTGGAAGGGCTTCGCCGTTGGCGTCGCACACAGCCCTGTGGGGGTGTCTTTGCAGTCCGTCCGAGAGGTGGGGGCACGCACGGCAACACGGCCGGCCTGCCTGCTTGGGACGATGCGGTCCTTTCGTTCAGCGGTTCCACGGTTTGGCCGGCGCGAGCAGATGCTTGGGGGGAGACGGTGGCGTCAGCCACGCACTCACTCTGCTTCTGCAGTCCGGTCCACTCCGCCCGTTCTAGCTGCTCGTTTGGTCCCTCGCCCGCCAGCAGACCGTTCCGCCGACGGTGCTCCTCCTCCGCAGCGACTTCTGCCTAGCCCCTCTGCCGGGTGCGATGTCTCCGGCGTCCGCACCGATCCTCGGCATTGGTGCCGCACACGCAACGCCTGCGTCGTTGGAAGGGCTTCGCCGTTGGCGTCGCACACAGCCCTGTGGGGGTGTCTTTGCAGTCCGTCCGAGAGGTGGGGGCACGCACGGCAACACGGCCGGCCTGCCTGCTTGGGACGATGCGGTCCTTTCGTTCAGCGGTTCCACGGTTTGGCCGGCGCGAGCAGATGCTTGGGGGGAGACGGTGGCGTCAGCCACGCACTCACTCTGCTTCTGCAGTCCGGTCCACTCCGCCCGTTCTAGCTGCTCGTTTGGTCCCTCGCCCTCCAGCAGACCGTTCCGCCGACGGTGCTCCTCCTCCGCAGCGACTTCTGCCTAGCCCCTCTGCCGGGTGCGATGTCTCCGGCGTCCGCACCGATCCTCGGCACGGCGCGGGTGCGCACCTGTGGGCTGCCGCCCCGTGCTCCACGTCCGTCCGTGTGTGCCCGCTGTGGGGACCGTCTTCCTCTCGCCTGGGCGACGGCTTGCGGGCTGCGACGTGACCTTGCCACCGCCTTGCAGCATTACATCCGCAGTTGAAACGAAGAGAGCTGCTGCGGGCTTGGGTGCTTGTCCTGGCGGCTTGTCGACGGGACCACGGTGAACGGCCACTGTGTGACTCCGCAGGGAGACGTTCTGGTGCAGTCAGGGGCCTTTTTGTCTCCCGCCGCGGTGAAGCTTTGGTCGCATTCTAGTCACTCTCTCTTCAATCCCGGTACGGGGTACCTGTTCATGCTCACCATTCCTCGAGCACCCGCGTGCAGAGGGTGGGTGCGAGGTTTAAAGATTCGTGGTCCGCCTGTCGGTCCGGTCTCGTGCTGACTTGAGCGAGTGTCCTCCGCGTTCGAGAGAATGTGCCTGTCCGCGGGGGCAGCCGCGCTTGCGAGCGTTCCGCCGCGCCCCCTTCCCCAGCCCGCCGAGGTTGGGGCGTGCGGGGTCGGCTTGCGCCCGTAGCGTCGGCCTGTCCTCCGCGGCTTGCACCCGACTCAGTCCGCTGCGGCCTCGCCTCGACTCTCGAGCCTTCCGCCAGACGGTGACACCAGAGAACTCTGCCTCTGGCTGTTGCGGGGCGTGACGGCGCGTGTCGGGCTCCGGCCCGTCACCCACGCCGGCACTCAACGCCTGCGAGCGCCCTGTTTCCTCCGAGAAAGGTTTTTCGCTTGATTGTCGCTCGAGTGCGTGTGCCTCCGGGGCTCACGCCGTGGTACGCGCCAGGCTGGGGCTCCACCGTCACGTCGGCGGGGGAGCGTTTAGCGCGTCCCAGGATCGGACAACCTCTCCGGGGGCCCGAGCCGAAACCCGACACGGTATAAAAGTCGTAACAAGGTTTCTGTTGGTGAACACGTTGTGAAGGATCTTTGTCGGCCGGGGGCCCGCCACCTCTCCGGGGAGGGCGGCCCGTCACTCCTTGAACGCGAAGGCTGGCGCCGGTTGGGCCAGGCAGGAGAGCCTCACGGGGGCCGGCCCCGGGGCCAGGTATCGGACAACCTCTCCGGGGGCCCGAACCGAAACCCGTAACACAGAATAAAAATCGTAACAAGGTTTCTGTTGGTGAACACGTTGTGAAGGATCTTTGTCGGCCGGGGGCCCGCCACCTCTCCGGGGAGGGCGGCCCGTCACTCCTTGAACGCGAAGGCTGGCGCCGGTTGGGCCAGGCAGGAGAGCCTCACGGGGGCCGGCCCCGGGGCCAGGTATCGGACAACCTCTCCGGGGGCCCGAACCGAAACCCGTAACACAGAATAAAAATCGTAACAAGGTTTCTGTTGGTGAACACGTTGTGAAGGATCTTTGTCGGCCGGGGGCCCGCCACCTCTCCGGAGAGGGCGGCCCGTCACTCCT
>NW_027590380.1:337500-347500 GCF_964213995.1 Mustelus asterias | reverse complement strand
GCCCGAGCCCTAGCCCTAACCCTAACCCTAGCCTAACCCTAAGCCTAACCCTAAGGGAGCAATTTGAAAGTGTGGCCGGCGCGAGGGACGCCTGTGCGGGCGTGGAGAGTCGATGTGGAGTCCTTGTGAGCATGGAGTGTGTTGTAAGGGCGTGTTTCTGCCTGTGCCTTGACCCTAACACTAACCCTAACCCTAGCGCTAACCCTAACCGTAGCCGTCACCCGAACCCTAACCCGAGCCCTAGCCCTAGCCCTAACCCTAACCCTAACCCTAACGGAGCAATTTGAAAGTGTGGCCGGCGTGAGGGGCGCCTGTGCGGGCGTGGAGAGTCAATGTGGAGTGCTTGTGAGCATGGAGTGTGTAGTAAGGGCGTGTTTCTGCCTGTGCCTTGACCCTAACCCTAACCCGAACCCTAACCCTAACCGCGGGTGCGGGGGGTTGAACAAACACCGGGGAAGCCATTAACCACCAGCGGGGAGTACATTAAGCAGTTGCCCTTAGTCTCAGGAGCAGCGGGGAACAGATTATCCAACAGCCGGGAAAACATTCACCAACTTCGGGGGAAAACATGAACGAAATATCGGGAAGACATGAACCAACGGCAGGCAAAACACTGGGGAAGCCAGGAACCAACAACGGGGAGTACACTAAGCAGCTGCCCTTAGTCTCAGGAGTAGCGGGGAAGAGATTAAGCAACAGCCGGGAAAAGATCAGCCAACCGCGGCGGAACTCATTAACCAGTTTCCAGGGAACTCATTAACCAGTTTCGTGGGAACTCATTAACCAGTTTCGGGAAAACGTCCAGCAAAGGCGGGGAAAACATGAACCAGCGGCGGGGAAGGCATTGTCCAACAGGGGGGAGCACATTAAGCAGCTGCCCTCAGTCTCAGGAGCAGCGGGGATCAGATTAAGCAACAGCCGGGAAAAGATCAACCAACCGCGGGGGAACTCATTAACCAGTTTCGTGGGAACTCATTAACCAGTTTCGGGAAAACATCCACCAAAGGCGGGGAAAACATGCACCAACGGCGGGGAAGCCATTGTCCAACAGGGGGGGAGCACATTAAGCAGCTGCCCTTAGTATCAGGAGCAGCGGGGATCAGATTAAGCAACAGCCGGGAAAAGATCAGCCAACCGCGGGGGAACTCATTAACCAGTTTCGTGGGAACTCATTAACCAGTTTCGGGAAAACTTCCACCAAAGGCGGGGAAAACATGCACCAACGGCGCGGAAGCCATTGTCCAACAGGGGGGAGCACATTAAGCAGCTGCCCTTCGTATCAGGAGCAGCGGGGTACAAATGAACCAGCAGCGGGGAAAACAACTTCGTGGGAACTCATTAACCAGTTTCGTGGGAACTCATTAACCAGTTTCGTGGGAACTCATTAACCAGTTTCGGGAAAACATCAACCAAAGGCGGGGAAAACATCAAACAACGGCGGGGATGCCATTGTCCAACAGGGGGGAGCACATTAAGCAGCTGCCCTTAGTATCAGGAGCAGCGCGGATCAGATTAAGCAACAGCCGGGAAAAGATCAGGAAACCGCGGGGGAACTCATTAACCAGTTTCCTGGGAACTCATTAACCAGTTTCGTGGGAACTCATTAACCAGTTTCGGGAAATCTTCCACCAAAGGCGGGGAAAGCATCAACCAACGGCGGGGAAGCCTTTGTCCAACAGTGGGGAGCACATTAAGCAGCTGCCCTTAGTCTCAGGAGCAGCGGGGAACAGATTAAGCAACAGCCGGGAAAAGATCAGCCAACCGCGGGGGAACTCATTAACCAGTTTCCTGGGAACTCATTAACCAGTTTCGTGGGAACTCATTAACCAGTTTCGGGGAAACTTCCACCAAAGGCGGGGAAAACATGAACCAACGGCGGGGAAGCCATTGTCCAACAGGGGGGAGCACATTAAGCAGCTGCCCTTAGTATCAGGAGCATCGGTGCACAAATGAACCAGCAGCGGGGAAAACAGCTTCGTGGGAACTCATTAACCAGTTTCGTGGGAACTCATTAACCAGTTTCGGGAAAACATCAACCAGAGGCGGGGAAAACATGCACCAACGGCGGGGAAGCCATTGTCCAACAGGGGGGAGTACATTAAGCAGCTGCCCTTAGTATCAGGAGCAGCGGGGATCAGATGAAGCAACAGCCGTGAAAAGAACAGCCAACCGCGGGGGAACTCATTAACCAGTTTCGTGGGAACTCATTAACCAGTTTCGGGAAAACTTCAACCAGAGGCGGGGAAAGCATCAACCAACGGCGGGGAAGCCTTTGTCCAACAGGGGGGAGCACATTAAGCAGCTGCCCTTAGTATCAGGAGCAGCGGGGTACAAATGAACCAGCAGCGGGGAAAACAACTTCGTGGGAACTCATTAACCAGTTTCGTGGGAACTCATTAACCAGTTTCGGGAAAACATCCACCAAAGGCGGGGAAAGCATCAACCAACGGCGGCGAAGCCATTGTCCAACAGTGGGGAGCACATTAAGCAGCTGCCCTTAGTATCAGGAGCAGCGGGGATCAGATTAAGCAACAGCCGGGAAAAGATCAGCCAACCGCGGGGGAACTCATTAACCAGTTTCGTGGGAACTCATTAACCAGTTTCGTGGGAACTCATTAACCAGTTTCGGGAAAACGTCCACCAAAGGCGGGGAAAGCATCAACCAACGGCGGGGAAGCCATTGTCCAACAGACGGGAGCACATTAAGCAGCTGCCCTTAGTATCAGGAGCAGCGGGGATCAGAGTAAGCAACAGCCGGGAAAAGATCAGCCAACCGCGGGGGAACTCATTAACCAGTTTCGTGGGAACTCATTAACCAGTTTCGGGAATACTTCCACCAAAGGCGGGGAAAACATGAACCAACGGCGGGGAAGCCATTGTCCAACAGTGGGGAGCACATTAAGCAGCTGCCCTTAGTATCAGGAGCAGCGGGGTACAAATGAACCAGCAGCGGGGAAAACAGCTTCGTGGGAACTCATTAACCAGTTTCGTGGGAACTCATTAACCAGTTTCGGGAAAACGTCCACCAAAGGCGGGGAAAGCATCAACCAACGGCGGGGAAGCCATTGTCCAACAGTGGGGAGCACATTAAGCAGCTGCCCTTAGTATCAGGAGCAGCGGTGCACAAATGAACCAGCAGCGGGGAAAACAGCTTCGTGGGAACTCATTAACCAGTTTCGGGGGAACTCATTAACCAGTTTCGGGAAATCTTCCACCAGAGGCGGGGAAAGCATCAACCAACGGCGGGGAAGCCTTTGTCCAACAGGGGGGAGCACATTAAGCAGCTGCCCTTAGTCTCAGGAGCAGCGGGGAACAGATTAAGCAACAGCCGGGAAAAGATCAGCCAACCGCGGGGGAACTCATTAACCAGTTTCGTGGGAACTCATTAACCAGTTTCGTGGGAACTCATTAACCAGTTTCGGGAAAACGTCCACCAACGGCGGGGAAAGCATCAGCCAACGGCGGGGAAGCCATTGTCCAACAGTGGGGAGCACATTAAGCAGCTGCCCTTAGTATCAGGAGCAGCGGGGATCAGATTAAGCAACAGCCGGGAAAAGATCAGCCAACCGCGGGGGAACTCATTAACCAGTTTCCTGGGAACTCATTAACCAGTTTCGGGAAATCCTCCACCAAAGGCGGGGAAAGCATCGACCAACGGCCGGGAAGGCTTTGTCCAACAGTGGGGAGCACATTAAGCAGCTGCCCTTCGTCTCAGGAGCAGCGGGGTACAAATGGACCAGCAGCGGGGAAAACAACTTCGTGGGAACTCATTAACCAGTTTCGTGGGAACTCATTAACCAGTTTCGGGAAAACATCCACCAGAGGCGGGTAAAGCATCAACCAACGGCGGGGAAGCCATTGTCCAACAGGGGGCAGTACATTAAGCAGCTGCCCTAAGTATCAGGAGCAGCGGGGATCAGATTAAGCAACAGCCGGGAAAAGATCAACCAACCGCGGGGGAACTCATTAACCAGTTTCGTGGGAACTCATTAACCAGTTTCGGGGGAACTCATTAACCAGTTTCGGGAAACCTTCCACCAAAGGCGGGGAAAACATCAACCAGCGGCGGGGAAGCCATTGTCCAACAGGCGGGAGCACATTAAGCAGCTGCCCTTAGTATCAGGAGCAGCGGGGTACAAATGAACCAGCAGCGGGGAAAACAGCTTCGTGGGAACTCATTAACCAGTTTCGGGGGAACTCATTAACCAGTTTCGGGAAAACATCCACCAGAGGCGGGGAAAGCATCGACCAACGGCGGGGAAGCCTTCGTCCAACTGGGGGGAGCACGTTAAGCAGCTGCCCTCAGTATCAGGAGCAGCGGGGTGCAAATGAACCAGCAGCGGGGAAAACAACTTCGTGGGAACTCATTAACCAGTTTCGTGGGAACTCATTAACCAGTTTCGGGAAATCCTCCACCAAAGGCGGGGAAAGCATCGACCAACGGCCGGGAAGCCTTTGTCCAACAGTGGGGAGCACATTAAGCAGCTGCCCTTAGTCTCAGGAGCAGCGGGGTACAAATGAACCAGCAGCGGGGAAAACAACTTCGTGGGAACTCATTAACCAGTTTCGTGGGAACTCATTAACCAGTTTCGGGAAAACATCCACCAGAGGCGGGTAAAGCATCAACCAACGGCGGGGAAGCCATTGTCCAACAGGGGGCAGTACATTAAGCAGCTGCCCTAAGTATCAGGAGCAGCGGGGATCAGATTAAGCAACAGCCGGGAAAAGATCAACCAACCGCGGGGGAACTCATTAACCAGTTTCGTGGGAACTCATTAACCAGTTTCGGGGGAACTCATTAACCAGTTTCGGGAAAACATCAACCAGAGGCGGGGAAAGCATCAACCAACGGCGGGGAAGCCTTCGTCCAACAGGGGGGAGCACATTAAGCAGCTGCCCTTAGTATCAGGAGCAGCGGGGTGCAAATGAACCAGCAGCGGGGAAAACAACTTCGTGGGAACTCATTAACCAGTTTCGTGGGAACTCATTAACCAGTTTCGGGAAAACATCCACCAGAGGCGGGTAAAGCATCAACCAACGGCGGGGAAGCCATTGTCCAACAGGGGGCAGTACATTAAGCAGCTGCCCTTAGTATCAGGAGCTGCGGGGATCAGACTAAGCAACAGCCGGGAAAACATTAACCAACTTCGGGGGAACTCATTAACCAATTATTTGATGACCGGTAGGCGGCGCTCTATCGGCTTCGGCGACCGGCGGGTGGCGGTTCGGGGTCGTGGCGACCCGGGGCGAGGCGGCCCGGCCGTTGAAATCGCGAAAAAACGCGTTTTTAAAAAGAACCGTCGGTCCCCATCGGGATGGATTTGACCCCCTCATGCCGCCTTCGGGACCTCTTCGGCGGCATGACTACCGGAGGTGTTCCCGCCGAGGTGGACACTTGCATTTTCTGGCACGGTGGGTTGGCGGGGTACCTGCAGAATAGCAGGAAGGCGATGGCAATGACATGTGGCAACTCATTAACCAGTTTTGACTTTGCTGCATTGAAGGCGGAAAATCGAAACAGGGCCCCGCTCGAGCCCCCAGGTCTGCCGGGACCGCACCGGGCCGCCGCCCCGACGGCCGTTCGGCCAGAATGGGCTAGTATTTCTCCGGATTTTTGGCCGTTTTTCCGACTTTTTCGGACGTCGGAAAAGCGGCGGCCTGGCCACCGGCCGCGGCCGGGGGTGCCTTCCCCTCGAGCGAGGGCCCGGAATTCACCCGTTTGCAGCCCCGGAGGAGCTCCGCCGGCGGCCGGAATGGTTGAGACCATCGGCCGCGCTGAACGGAGCTCGGGTAACTCATTAACCAAACTGCACTTGGCCCCTGGCGCAGGAGGGGGGGTCCAGGTGAGGGCTGGCAGGCCGTGGCCACCCGGCAGCAGTGATGCACCCGCGATGGCGGTAGTCCTTCCGATTCGGAGGCTCCCTGGCCCCGCAGAGCAAAAATGGGAGCCGCACGGAGCTCTATGAAGTCAGATCCGGTCGGTGGTCGCGGGGCAGGGTGCACGGTTTCCCGCAGAGCTCGGCGGATCCGTCCCGCCGAGGTGGCCACTCGCATTTTCTGGCAGGGGAGTCCCGAGGCTGGTTAACCAGTTACCCCCGGAAGTGGGGATGGAGTTGAGATTGAACCGTTTTGCGGGGCCTCCGGGCCCCTTCCCCGGTAGGACTACCGGGGCACACCCCGCCGAGGTGGCCACTTGCATTTTCTGGCACGGTGGGTTGGCGGGGTACCTGCAGAATAGCAGGAAGGCGATGGCAATGACATGTGGCAACTCATTAACCAGTTTTGACTTTGCTGCATTGAAGGCGGAAAATCGAAACAGGGCCCCGCTCGAGCCCCCAGGTCTGCCGGGACCGCACCGGGCCGCCGCCCCGACGGCCGTTCGGCCAGAATGGGCTAGTATTTCTCCGGATTTTTGGCCGTTTTTCCGACTTTTTCGGACGTCGGAAAAGCGGCGGCCTGGCCACCGGCCGCGGCCGGGGGTGCCTTCCCCTCGAGCGAGGGCCCGGAATTCACCCGTTTGCAGCCCCGGAGGAGCTCCGCCGGCGGCCGGAATGGTTGAGACCATCGGCCGCGCTGAACGGAGCTCGGGTAACTCATTAACCAAACTGGACTTGGCCCCTGGCGCAGGAGGGGGGGGTCCAGGTGAGGGCTGGCAGGCCGTGGCCACCCGGCAGCAGTGATGCACCCGCGATGGCGGTAGTCCTTCCGATTCGGAGGCTCCCTGGCCCCGCAGAGCAAAAATGGGAGCCGCACGGAGCTCTATGAAGTCAGATCCGGTCGGTGGTGGCGGGGCAGGGTGCACGGTTTCCCGCAGAGCTCGGCGGATCCGTCCCGCCGAGGTGGCCACTCGCATTTTCTGGCAGGGGAGTCCCGAGGCTGGTTAACCAGTTACCCCCGGAAGTGGGGATGGAGTTGAGATTGAACCGTTTTGCGGGGCCTCCGGGCCCCTTCCCCGGTAGGACTACCGGGGCACACCCCGCCGAGGTGGCCACTTGCATTTTCTGGCACGGTGGGTTGGCGGGGTACCTGCAGAATAGCAGGAAGGCGATGGCAATGACATGTGGCAACTCATTAACCAGTTTTGAGTTTGCTGCATTGAAGGAGGAAAATCGAAGCAGGGCCCCGCTCGAGCCCCCAGGTCTGCCGGGACCGCACCGGGCCCGCCGCCCCGACGGCCGTTCGGCCAGATTGGGCTAGTATTTCCCCGGATTTTCGGCCGTTTTTCCGACTTTTTCGGCCGTCGGAAAAGCGGCGGCCTGGGCACCGGCCGCGGCCGGGGGTGCCTTCCCCTCGAGCGAGGGCCCGGACCTCACCCGGTTGCAGCCCCGGGTGGGGCTCCGCCGGCGGCCGGAATGGTTGAGACCATCGGCCGCGCTGAACGGAGGTCTGGTAAATCATTAACCAAACTGGACTTAGTCTCTGGCAAGAGAGATGGTCCAGCCGACGGGCACGACCGAGGGCCCGGACCTCACCCGGCTGCAGCCCCGGGTGGGGCTCCGCCGGCGGCCGGAATGGTTGAGACCATCGGCCGCGCTGAACGGAGGTCTGGTAAATCATTAACCAAACTGGACTTAGTCTCTGGCAAGAGAGATGGTCCAGCCGACGGGCACGACCGAGGGCCCGGACCTCACCCGGTTGCAGCCCCGGGTGGAGCTCCGCCGGCGGCCGGAATGGTTGAGACCATCGGCCGCGCTGAACGGAGCTCTGGTAAATCATTAACCAAACTGGACTTAGTCTCTGGCAAGAGAGATGGTCCAGCCGACGGGCACGACCGAGGGCCCCGGACCTCACCCGGTTGCAGCCCCGGGTGGAGCTCCGCCGGCGGCCGGAATGGTTGAGACCATCGGCCGCGCTGAACGGAGCTCTGGTAAATCATTAACCAAACTGGACTTAGTCTCTGGCAAGAGAGATGGTCCAGCCGACGGGCACGACCGAGGGCCCCGGACCTCACCCGGTTGCAGCCCCGGGTGGAGCTCCGCCGGCGGCCGGAATGGTTGAGACCATCGGCCGCGCTGAACGGAGCTCTGGTAAATCATTAACCAAACTGGACTTAGTCTCTGGCAAGAGAGATGGTCCAGCCGACGGGCACGACCGAGGGCCCCGGACCTCACCCGGTTGCAGCCCCGGGTGGAGCTCCGCCGGCGGCCGGAATGGTTGAGACCATCGGCCGCGCTGAACGGAGCTCTGGTAAATCATTAACCAAACTGGACTTAGTCTCTGGCAAGAGAGATGGTCCAGACGACGGGCACGGTGGCAGAGTTAGCCGAACTTGACTTAGCCTCTGGCCGCAGAGAGGGTCCATCAAACGGGGCACGGTGGGAGATTAAGCCGCACTAGGCTCAGGCTCTGGCCACGGGAGGGTGGCCCAGGTGTGAGCCGGCAGTAAATGGTGAACCAGTGAAAAGCCAGCACCCGAGGGTGCGGTTGTGCTGCCGACTTGGAGGCTCCCTGTGCCCGCAGAGCAAAAATGTGAGCACAGACGGAAGTCTATGAAGTCAGATCCGGTCGGCGGTCGCCAGGCTCGGTGCATGGTTTCCCGCAGAGGTTGGTGGATCCGTCCCGCCGAGGTGGGCACCTGCATTTTCTGGCACAAGTGTCCGGAGGCTGGTTAATGAGTTGCCGCCGGTAGCCCGCATGGAGTTGCGATTGACCCGTTTTGCGGGCCCCCCAGGCCTCATTCTCGGTAGGACTACCGGGCCGCACCCCGCCGAGGTGGACACCTGCATTTTCTGGCAGGGGGGGTTGGCGGGGTGCCCGGGGATTTTCGGGAACTCGTTTTTCAGAACATTTTTTGGCTAGCGGTGTCAGTTTGAAAGTACCCAGGAAAGTGCTACTTCACAAAAGGGGACTTTTTCCAAATATATAACCTCTTGAAGAGCACCTCAGTGTCGGAGGGGGCAGACACTTTACTTCATTTATGGCTAATTCCTCGGGTACGTTCTGGAAAACGGACAGAGTTGCCTGGCCGGTGGTGACTCTGTGGCAGATACATATATATATATATATATTACGGCTTTTTCTATATATGTATCAAAGTGTGATAAACACTTGTGCAAAAAAACCAGACAACGGAATTGACGGCACTTTGTATACGGCTTGCAAAGTACAAAGTCTGAGTTTTTTAAAAAAGTGGCACTCGGTGGTAGGGAGTGCCGGCGCTTTGAAACGGCACAGATGCCACGTTCCCTTGGGTTGCACTTCGTTCTGTGAGGCCTTAAAGTGCGTGCCCAGAAACCTCTGAATGCAAAAGGCGCGCACGCCGGTAGTGGGCTGCAACAATCAGTGCGTTTGCCTATCCATGCCTAAGCCTGGCGACCCTGCGGGCGATGATGGCATGTCTTGGGCGTTGGCCATGGACTGGGTCGGGCTTGACAGTTCGTGCTCTTCGCCTGTGACATATCCGGACTGACCGGACGCTCGTGTTCGACGCGGTAGGGCCCTTGGCGGGTTCATCGTTGATGCGCTGGTGCTTCAGGCTGAGCGGTTGTCCCTCTGTGGTCCCGACTGCACATCGGGCGGACACCGAGCGAGTCGGTTGGCAGAACTTTCCGTTTGGACTCTCCTCCGTGTGAGGCCGAGGCGCCCGTGTGCGTTACGGTAGTGGCACTTGACGGACCCGTGGAACGGGGCGGTGGTCTGCGGACGCCGCGTGGGGCACCCGTTCCTCAGGCCGTGCACACCATTTCTCTGGCAAGTCCGAGGGCGGCGGTGGCAGCACCACACGTGTCTGGGCACTGTGGCAAACTCCTTCTGTGTGCGTGCCTGCCCCGCCGTCAATTCTGTTGGTACCCGTTTGTTGCACCGAAATACAAAGAGCGGAACCGAGCACCGGCTTCCCTGTCAGGGGGGGAAGACCCGTGTGCAACACCTTACCCCTGAGGGCGACACAGCCCCGGCCGGCTTTGACTACCGTGCCGTTGGGGGAGCGGAGAGGGCCGCTCCCACCGACCCGATCGCAACCAGACGGCTTCACTGACGCCGGCACGCCGCGTACTCGTCC
>NW_027590380.1:330000-332500 GCF_964213995.1 Mustelus asterias | reverse complement strand
CGCCGAGGTTGGGGCGTGCGGGGTCGGCTTGCGCCCGTAGCGTCGGCCTGTCCTCCGCGGCTTGCACCCGACTCAGTCCGCTGCGGCCTCGCCTCGACTCTCGAGCCTTCCGCCAGACGGTGACACCAGAGAACTCTGCCTCTGGCTGTTGCGGGGCGTGACGGCGCGTGTCGGGCTCCGGCCCGTCACCCACGCCGGCACTCAACGCCTGCGAGCGCCCTGTTTCCTCCGAGAAAGGTTTTTCGCTTGATTGTCGCTCGAGTGCGTGTGCCTCCGGGGCTCACGCCGTGGTACGCGCCAGGCTGGGGCTCCACCGTCACGTCGGCGGGGGAGCGTTTAGCGCGTCCCAGGATCGGACAACCTCTCCGGGGGCCCGAGCCGAAACCCGACACGGTATAAAAGTCGTAACAAGGTTTCTGTTGGTGAACACGTTGTGAAGGATCTTTGTCGGCCGGGGGCCCGCCACCTCTCCGGGGAGGGCGGCCCGTCACTCCTTGAACGCGAAGGCTGGCGCCGGTTGGGCCAGGCAGGAGAGCCTCACGGGGGCCGGCCCCGGGGCCAGGTATCGGACAACCTCTCCGGGGGCCCGAACCGAAACCCGTAACACAGAATAAAAATCGTAACAAGGTTTCTGTTGGTGAACACGTTGTGAAGGATCTTTGTCGGCCGGGGGCCCGCCACCTCTCCGGGGAGGGCGGCCCGTCACTCCTTGAACGCGAAGGCTGGCGCCGGTTGGGCCAGGCAGGAGAGCCTCACGGGGGCCGGCCCCGGGGCCAGGTATCGGACAACCTCTCCGGGGGCCCGAACCGAAACCCGTAACACAGAATAAAAATCGTAACAAGGTTTCTGTTGGTGAACACGTTGTGAAGGATCTTTGTCGGCCGGGGGCCCGCCACCTCTCCGGAGAGGGCGGCCCGTCACTCCTTGAACTCGAAGGCTGCGCCGGTTGGGCCAGGCAGGAGAGCCTCACGGGGGTTGGCCCCGGGGCCGTGGCCCGTACTGACGCTGGCGCCTCCCACGCGGGTGGGAGGTCACACCGACAATTTCGCCGTACCCGTCGAACGGGCCTGGTCACCCGTACGCACGTTCCGCCGAAGCCGGGCGACGTCGATCTCGGTCCCACTCGGTTGGGCCGGCGCGCGGGCGCCGCCACCGACGAGCACGCACACGCTCGGTTGCACGCCGGCAAGTCCATGCGGGTGCCGCACACGCTACGCCTGCGCCGTTGGAAGGGCTTCGCCGTTGGCTTCGTAGGGTGTCTTTGCAGTCCGTCCGAGAGGTGGGGGCACGCACGGCAACACGGCCGTTGCGCGTGCGAGTGCTTGCATTTTTGTCGTGGGAATCCGTGGCGGTTGGGTGTCGTTGCTTGTGTTGCGCTGGAGCTGCGGCTCCTTCCACACTCCGCAGCCCACCCTCTGCCGTTGCGGTTCTGGGGCAATGTGCCTGCGCCCGCGTTCAACGTGTGCCTTGGGTTCGAATCGTCGCAGAGCCGACTTGGCCGTGTGGTCCTCGCTCCGGTGTCTCCCCGTGTCCTGCTGCCGCCGAAGTCTTCTACGTGAAAGGTGCTGTCCTGGCCGCGGCGTGGCCACCCGCCGCTTGCAGCCCGTGCGCTCCGCCGCCCGGCTTCGTCCTTGGCGTCTGGCCTTTCGCTCCGGCAGGCTGTGTGTCCCACGGCCCTGCTTTTCTCTCGCTCGATACCGCCGTCGCACCGCGACCCCGCCAGCAGCACTGCTTTCCGTTACCGTGGAGGTGGGCGCACGCCTCGCCGCAAACGATTCTCTGGAACAGTTGACGTGCCGAGCCCGGTCCGGCGCCGAGTGCGAGGGGGCACGCAGCGCTCGCAGTACCGTGTGCGTTCCGTGTGTGTCCGTGCCTGTGCATCCGCTGCGCAGCACGGCGCGCACTTGCGAGCACGCGTACGTGTGTGTGTCTGTGTGTGCGCCCGAAGCGCGTGGAGGCGCCGACGACCGGCCGGCCAGAGCACTCGTTGCTGCCTACGACCTCAGATCAGACGTGTCAACCCGCTGAATTTAAGCATATTACTAAGCGGAGGAAAAGAAACTAACAAGGATTCCCCTAGTAACTGCGAGTGAAGAGGGAAGAGCCCAGCGCCGAATCCCCGCTCGCCTGCCGGGCGTGGGAAATGTGGCGTAAAGGAGACCTTTCTCTGACGATGCTCGAGGGGCCCAAGTCTTTCTGATCGAGGCGTGGCCTGTGGAAGGTGTCAGGCCGGTTGCGGTCCCTGGCTCGTCGTGATTGAGTCTTCTCGGAGTCGGGTTGCTTGTGAATGCAGCCCAAAGTGGGTGGTAAACTCCATCTAAGGCTAAATACTGGCACGAGACCGATAGTCAACAAGTACCGTAAGGGAAAGTTGAAAAGAACTTTGAAGAGAGAGTTCAAGAGGGCGTGAAACCGTTAAGAGGTAAACGGGTGGGGTCCGCGCAGTCCGCCCGGAGGATTCAACTCGGCGACTCGGGTCGGTCGCGTCGGGGCTTGGGCG
>NW_027590380.1:307500-325000 GCF_964213995.1 Mustelus asterias | reverse complement strand
TAACCCTAACCAAAGCGCTAACCCTAGCCCTAACCCTAACACTAACCCTAACCCTAACCCTAACCCTAGCCCAAACCCTAACCCTAACACTAACCCTAACCCTAGCCCAAACCCTAACCCTAACCGTGGCCCTAACCCTAACCAAAGCCCTAGCCCTAGCCCTAACCCTAACACTAACCCTAACCCTAACCCTAGCCCAAACCCTAACCCTAACCAAAGCGCTAACCCTAGCCCTAACCCTAACACTAACCCTAACCCTAACCCTAACCCTAGCCCAAACCCTAACCCTAACCCTAACCCTAACCGTGGCCCTAACCCTAACCAAAGCCCTAACCCTAGCCCTAACCCTAACACTAACCCTAACCCTAACACTAACCCTAGCCCCAGCCCAAAACCTAACCCAAACCCTAACCAAAGCCCTAACCCTCGCCCAAACCCTAACCCTAACCCTAACCGTGGCCCTAGCCCTAACCAAAGCCCTAACCCTAGCCCTAACCCTAACACTAACCCTAACCCTAACACTAACCCTAACCCTAGCCCAAACCCTAACCCTAACCCTAACCAAAGCCCTAACCCTAGCCCTAACCCTAACACTAACCCTAACCCTAACCCTAGCCCAAACCCTAACCCTAACCCTAACCGTGGCCCTAGCCCAAACCCTAACCCTAACCCTTACCAAAGCCCTAACCCTAGCCCTAACCCTAACACTAACCCTAACCCTAACCCTAACCCTAGCCCAAACCCTCACCCTAACCGTGGCCCTAACCCTAACCCTAACCAAAGCCCTAACCCTAGCCCTCACCCTAACACTAACCCTAACCCTAACCCTAACACTAGCCCTAACCCTAACCCTAACCCTAACCGTGGCCCTAACCCTAACCATAGCCCTAACGCTAGCCCTAACCCTAACACTAAGCCTAACCCTAGCCCGAGCCCTAGCCCTAACCCTAACCCTAGCCTAACCCTAAGCCTAACCCTAAGGGAGCAATTTGAAAGTGTGGCCGGCGCGAGGGACGCCTGTGCGGGCGTGGAGAGTCGATGTGGAGTCCTTGTGAGCATGGAGTGTGTTGTAAGGGCGTGTTTCTGCCTGTGCCTTGACCCTAACACTAACCCTAACCCTAGCGCTAACCCTAACCGTAGCCGTCACCCGAACCCTAACCCGAGCCCTAGCCCTAGCCCTAACCCTAACCCTAACCCTAACGGAGCAATTTGAAAGTGTGGCCGGCGTGAGGGGCGCCTGTGCGGGCGTGGAGAGTCAATGTGGAGTGCTTGTGAGCATGGAGTGTGTAGTAAGGGCGTGTTTCTGCCTGTGCCTTGACCCTAACCCTAACCCGAACCCTAACCCTAACCGCGGGTGCGGGGGGTTGAACAAACACCGGGGAAGCCATTAACCACCAGCGGGGAGTACATTAAGCAGTTGCCCTTAGTCTCAGGAGCAGCGGGGAACAGATTATCCAACAGCCGGGAAAACATTCACCAACTTCGGGGGAAAACATGAACGAAATATCGGGAAGACATGAACCAACGGCAGGCAAAACACTGGGGAAGCCAGGAACCAACAACGGGGAGTACACTAAGCAGCTGCCCTTAGTCTCAGGAGTAGCGGGGAAGAGATTAAGCAACAGCCGGGAAAAGATCAGCCAACCGCGGCGGAACTCATTAACCAGTTTCCAGGGAACTCATTAACCAGTTTCGTGGGAACTCATTAACCAGTTTCGGGAAAACGTCCAGCAAAGGCGGGGAAAACATGAACCAGCGGCGGGGAAGGCATTGTCCAACAGGGGGGAGCACATTAAGCAGCTGCCCTCAGTCTCAGGAGCAGCGGGGATCAGATTAAGCAACAGCCGGGAAAAGATCAACCAACCGCGGGGGAACTCATTAACCAGTTTCGTGGGAACTCATTAACCAGTTTCGGGAAAACATCCACCAAAGGCGGGGAAAACATGCACCAACGGCGGGGAAGCCATTGTCCAACAGGGGGGGAGCACATTAAGCAGCTGCCCTTAGTATCAGGAGCAGCGGGGATCAGATTAAGCAACAGCCGGGAAAAGATCAGCCAACCGCGGGGGAACTCATTAACCAGTTTCGTGGGAACTCATTAACCAGTTTCGGGAAAACTTCCACCAAAGGCGGGGAAAACATGCACCAACGGCGCGGAAGCCATTGTCCAACAGGGGGGAGCACATTAAGCAGCTGCCCTTCGTATCAGGAGCAGCGGGGTACAAATGAACCAGCAGCGGGGAAAACAACTTCGTGGGAACTCATTAACCAGTTTCGTGGGAACTCATTAACCAGTTTCGTGGGAACTCATTAACCAGTTTCGGGAAAACATCAACCAAAGGCGGGGAAAACATCAAACAACGGCGGGGATGCCATTGTCCAACAGGGGGGAGCACATTAAGCAGCTGCCCTTAGTATCAGGAGCAGCGCGGATCAGATTAAGCAACAGCCGGGAAAAGATCAGGAAACCGCGGGGGAACTCATTAACCAGTTTCGTGGGAACTCATTAACCAGTTTCGTGGGAACTCATTAACCAGTTTCGGGAAAACTTCCACCAGAGGCGGGGAAAACATGAACCAACGGCGGGGAAGCCATTGTCCTTCAGTGGGGAGCACATTAAGCAGCTGCCCTTAGTATCAGGAGCAGCGGGGATCAGATTAAGCAACAGCCGGGAAAAGATCAACCAACCGCGGGGGAACTCATTAACCAGTTTCGGGAAAACATCAACCAAAGGCGGGGAAAACATCAAACAACGGCGGGGATGCCATTGTCCAACAGGGGGGAGCACATTAAGCAGCTGCCCTTAGTATCAGGAGCAGCGGGGATCAGATTAAGCAACAGCCGGGAAAAGATCAGGAAACCGCGGGGGAACTCATTAACCAGTTTCCTGGGAACTCATTAACCAGTTTCGTGGGAACTCATTAACCAGTTTCGGGAAAACTTCCACCAAAGGCGGGGAAAGCATCGACCAACGGCGGGGAAGCCATTGTCCAACAGGGGGGAGCACATTAAGCAGCTGCCCTTAGTATCAGGAGCAGCGGGGAACAGATTAAGCAACAGCCGGGAAAAGATCAACCAACCGCGGGGGAACTCATTAACCAGTTTCCTGGGAACTCATTAACCAGTTTCGGGAAAACTTCCACCAAAGGCGGGGAAAGCATCGACCAGCGGCGGGGAAGCCTTTGTCCAACAGTGGGGAGCACATTAAGCAGCTGCCCTTAGTCTCAGGAGCAGCGGGGTACAAATGAACCAGCAGCGGGGAAAACAACTTCGTGGGAACTCATTAACCAGTTTCGGGGGAACTCATTAACCAGTTTCGGGAAAACGTCCACCAACGGCGGGGAAAGCATCAACCAACGGCGGGGATGCCATTGTCCAACAGGGGGGAGCACATTAAGCAGCTGCCCTTAGTATCAGGAGCAGCGGGGAACAGATTAAGCAACAGCCGGGAAAAGATCAGGAAACCGCGGGGGAACTCATTAACCAGTTTCCTGGGAACTCATTAACCAGTTTCGTGGGAACTCATTAACCAGTTTCGGGAAAACTTCCACCAAAGGCGGGGAAAGCATCAACCAGCGGCGGGGAAGCCTTTGTCCAACAGTGGGGAGCACATTAAGCAGCTGCCCTTAGTATCAGGAGCAGCGGGGAACAGATTAAGCAACAGCCGGGAAAAGATCAGGAAACCGCGGGGGAACTCATTAACCAGTTTCGTGGGAACTCATTAACCAGTTTCGTGGGAACTCATTAACCAGTTTCGGGAAAACATCAACCAGAGGCGGGGAAAACATGCACCAACGGCGGGGAAGCCATTGTCCAACAGGGGGGAGTACATTAAGCAGCTGCCCTTAGTATCAGGAGCAGCGAGGTACAAATGAACAAGCAGCGGGGAAAACAACTCCGTGGGAACTCATTAACCAGTTTCGTGGGAACTCATTAACCAGTTTCGGGAAACCTTCCACCAAAGGCGGGGAAAACATGCACCAACGGCGGGGAAGCCATTGTCCAACAGGGGGGAGCACATTAAGCAGCTGCCCTTAGTACCAGGAGCAGCGGGGATCAGATTTAGCAGCAGCCGGGAAAAGATCAGGAAACCGCGGGGGAACTCATTAACCAGTTTCGTGGGAACTCATTAACCAGTTTCGTGGGAACTCATTAACCAGTTTCGGGAAAACTTCCACCAAAGGCGGGGAAAATATCAACCAGCGGCGGGGAAGCCATTGTCCAACAGGCGGGAGCACATTAAGCAGCTGCCCTTAGTCTCAGGAGCAGCGGGGATCAGATTAAGCAACAGCCGGGAAAAGATCAACCAACCGCGGGGGAACTCATTAACCAGTTTCGTGGGAACTCATTAACCAGTTTCGTGGGAACTCATTAACCAGTTTCGGGAAAACGTCCACCAAAGGCGGGGAAAACATGAACCAACGGCGGGGAGGCCATTGTCCAACAGGGGGGAGCACATTAAGCAGCTGCCCTTAGTATCAGGAGCAGCGGGGATCAGATTAAGCAACAGGAGGGAAAAGATCAGCCAACCGCGGGGGAACTCATTAACCAGTTTCCTGGGAACTCATTAACCAGTTTCGGGGAAACTTCCACCAAAGGCGGGGAAAACATGCACCAACGGCGGGGAAGCCATTGTCCAACAGGGGGGAGCACATTAAGCAGCTGCCCTTAGTATCAGGAGCAGCGGGGTACAAATGAACCAGCAGCGGGGAAAACAACTTCGTGGGAACTCATTAACCAGTTTCGTGGGAACTCATTAACCAGTTTCGGGAAAACGTCCACCAAAGGCGGGGAAAGCATCAACCAACGGCGGGGAAGCCATTGTCCAACAGTGGGGAGCACATTAGGCAGCTGCCCTTAGTATCAGGAGCAGCGGGGATCAGATTAAGCAACAGCCGGGAAAAGAACAGCCAACCGCGGGGGAACTCATTAACCAGTTTCGGGGGAACTCATTAACCAGTTTCGGGAAAACCTCCACCAAAGGCGGGGAAAACATCAAAAAACGGCGGGGAAGCCATTGTCCAACAGGGGGGAGCACATTAAGCAGCTGCCCTTAGTATCAGCAGCAGCGGGGATCAGATTAAGCAACAGCCGGGAAAAGATCAACCAACCGCGGGGGAACTCATTAACCAGTTTCGGGGGAACTCATTAACCAGTTTCGGGGGAACTCATTAACCAGTTTCGGGAAAACTTCCACCAAAGGCGGGGAAAACATCAAACAACGGCCGGGAAGCCATTGTCCAACAGGGGGAAGTACATTAAGCGGCTGCCCTTAGTATCAGGAGCAGAGGGGTGCAAATGAACCAGCAGCGGGGAAAACAACTTCGTGGGAACTCATTAACCAGTTTCGTGGGAACTCATTAACCAGTTTCGGGAAAACATCCACCAAAGGCGGGGAAAGCATCAACCAACGGCGGGGAAGCCATTGTCCAACCGGGCGGAGCACATTAAGCAGCTGCCCTTAGTATCAGGAGCAGCGGGGATCAGATGAAGCAACAGCCGGGAAAAGGTCAGCCAACCGCGGGGGAACTCATTAACCAGTTTCGTGGGAACTCATTAACCAGTTTCGTGGGAACTCATTAACCAGTTTCGGGAAAACTTCCACCAGAGGCGGGGAAAACATGAACCAACGGCGCGGAAGCCATTGTTCTACAGACGGGAGCACATTAAGCAGCTGCCCTTAGTATCAGGAGCAGCGGGGATCAGAGTAAGCAACAGCCGGGAAAAGATCAGCCAACCGCGGGGGAACTCATTAACCAGTTTCGTGGGAACTCATTAACCAGTTTCGGGAAAACCTCCACCAAAGGCGGGGAAAACATCAAAAAACGGCGGGGAAGCCATTGTTCTACAGACGGGAGCACATTAAGCAGCTGCCCTTAGTATCAGGAGCAGCGGGGATCAGAGTAAGCAACAGCCGGGAAAAGATCAGCCAACCGCGGGGGAACTCATTAACCAGTTTCGTGGGAACTCATTAACCAGTTTCGGGAAAACCTCCACCAAAGGCGGGGAAAACATCAAAAAACGGCGGGGAAGCCATTGTCCAACAGGGGGGAGCACATTAAGCAGCTGCCCTTAGTATCAGGAGCAGCGGGGATCAGAGTAAGCAACAGCCGGGAAAAGATCAGCCAACCGCGGGGGAACTCATTAACCAGTTTCGTGGGAACTCATTAACCAGTTTCGGGAAAACCTCCACCAAAGGCGGGGAAAACATCAAAAAACGGCGGGGAAGCCATTGTCCAACAGGGGGGAGCACATTAAGCAGCTGCCCTTAGTATCAGGAGCAGCGGGGATCAGATGAAGCAACAGCCGGGAAAAGATCAACCAACCGCGGGGGAACTCATTAACCAGTTTCGTGGGAACTCATTAACCAGTTTCGTGGGAACTCATTAACCAGTTTCGGGAAAACTTCCACCAGAGGCGGGGAAAACATGAACCAACGGCGGGGAAGCCATTGTCCTTCAGTGGGGAGCACATTAAGCAGCTGCCCTTAGTATCAGGAGCAGCGGGGATCAGATTAAGCAACAGCCGGGAAAAGATCAACCAACCGCGGGGGAACTCATTAACCAGTTTCGTGGGAACTCATTAACCAGTTTCGTGGGAACTCATTAACCAGTTTCGGGGGAACTCATTAACCAGTTTCGGGAAAACGTCAACCAAAGGCGGGGAAAACATGCACCAACGGCGGGGATGCCATTGTCCAACAGGGGGGAGCACATTAAGCAGCTGCCCTTAGTATCAGGAGCAGCGCGGATCAGATTAAGCAACAGCCGGGAAAAGATCAGGAAACCGCGGGGGAACTCATTAACCAGTTTCCTGGGAACTCATTAACCAGTTTCGTGGGAACTCATTAACCAGTTTCGGGAAATCTTCCACCAAAGGCGGGGAAAGCATCAACCAACGGCGGGGAAGCCTTTGTCCAACAGTGGGGAGCACATCAAGCAGCTGCCCTTAGTCTCAGGAGCAGCGGGGAACAGATTAAGCAACAGCCGGGAAAAGATCAGCCAACCGCGGGGGAACTCATTAACCAGTTTCCTGGGAACTCATTAACCAGTTTCGTGGGAACTCATTAACCAGTTTCGGGGAAACTTCCACCAAAGGCGGGGAAAACATGAACCAACGGCGGGGAAGCCATTGTCCAACAGGGGGGAGCACATTAAGCAGCTGCCCTTAGTATCAGGAGCATCGGTGCACAAATGAACCAGCAGCGGGGAAAATAGCTTCGTGGGAACTCATTAACCAGTTTCGTGGGAACTCATTAACCAGTTTCGGGAAAACATCAACCAGAGGCGGGGAAAACATGCACCAACGGCGGGGAAGCCATTGTCCAACAGGGGGGAGTACATTAAGCAGCTGCCCTTAGTATCAGGAGCAGCGGGGTACAAATGAACAAGCAGCGGGGAAAACAACTCCGTGGGAACTCATTAACCAGTTTCCTGGGAACTCATTAACCAGTTTCGGGAAACCTTCCACCAAAGGCGGGGAAAACATGCACCAACGGCGGGGAAGCCATTGTCCAACAGGGGGGAGCACATTAAGCAGCTGCCCTTAGTATCAGGAGCAGCGGGGTACAAATGAACCAGCAGCGGGGAAAAAAACTCCGTGGGAACTCATTAACCAGTTTCGTGGGAACTCATTAACCAGTTTCGGGAAAACGTCCACCAATGGCGGGGAAAACATCAACCAGCGGCGGGGAAGCCATTGTCCAACAGTGGGGAGCACATTAAGCAGCTGCCCTTAGTATCAGGAGCCGCGGGGATCAGATTAAGCAACAGCCGGGAAAAGATCAGCCAACCGCGGGGGAACTCATTAACCAGTTTCCTGGGAACTCATTAACCAGTTTCTGGGGAACTCATTAACCAGTTTCGGGAAATCCTCCACCAAAGGCGGGGAAAGCATCGACCAACGGCGGGGAAGCCTTTGTCCAGCAGTGGGGAGCACATTAAGGAGCTGCCCTTAGTATCAGGAGCAGCGGGGTACAAATGAACAAGCAGCGGGGAAAACAACTCCGTGGGAACTCATTAACCAGTTTCGTGGGAACTCATTAACCAGTTTCGGGAAAACGTCCACCAAAGGCGGGGAAAACATCAACCAGCGGCGGGGAAGCCATTGTCCAACAGGGGGGAGCACATTAAGCAGCTGCCCTTAGTATCAGGAGCAGCGGGGTACAAATGAACCAGCAGCGGGGAAAACAACTTCGTGGGAACTCATTAACCAGTTTCGGGGGAACTCATTAACCAGTTTCGGGAAAACGTCCACCAAAGGCGGGGAAAACATCAACCAACGGCGGGGAAGCCATTGTCCAACAGGGGGGAGCACATTAAGCAGCTGCCCTTAGTATCAGGAGCAGCGGGGATCAGATTAAGCAACAGCCGGGAAAAGATCAACCAACCGCGGGGGAACTCATTAACCAGTTCCGTGGGAACTCATTAACCAGTTTCGTGGGAACTCATTAACCAGTTTCGGGAAAACGTCCACCAAAGGCGGGGAAAACATCAACCAACGGCGGGGAAGCCATTGTCCAACAGTGGGGAGCACATTAAGCAGCTGCCCTTAGTGTCAGGAGCAGCGGGGATCAGATTAAGCAACAGCCGGGAAAAGATCAGGAAACCGCGGGGGAACTCATTAACCAGTTTCGTGGGAACTCATTAACCAGTTTCGGGAAAACCTCCACCAAAGGCGGGGAAAGCATGAACCAACGGCCGGGAAGCCCTTGTCCAACAGTGGGGAGCACATTAAGTGGCTGCCCTTAGTATCAGGAGCAGCGGGGATCAGATTAAGCAACAGCCGGGAAAAGATCAGCCAACCGCGGGGGAACTCATTAACCAGTTTCGTGGGAACTCATTAACCAGTTTCGGGAATACTTCCACCAAAGGCGGGGAAAACATGAACCAACGGCGGGGAAGCCATTGTCCAACAGTGGGGAGCACATTAAGCAGCTGCCCTTAGTATCAGGAGCAGCGGGGTACAAATGAACCAGCAGCGGGGAAAACAGCTTCGTGGGAACTCATTAACCAGTTTCGTGGGAACTCATTAACCAGTTTCGTGGGAACTCATTAACCAGTTTCGGGAAAACATCCACCAAAGGCGGGGAAAGCATCAACCAACGGCGGGGAAGCCATTGTCCAGCAGTGGGGAGCACATTAAGCAGCTGCCCTTAGTATCAGGAGCAGCGGGGTACAAATGAACAAGCAGCGGGGAAAACATCTCCGTGGGAACTCATTAACCAGTTTCCTGGGAACTCATTAACCAGTTTCGGGAAACCTTCCACCAAAGGCGGGGAAAACATGCACCAACGGCGGGGAAGCCATTGTCCAACAGGGGGGAGTACATTAAGCAGCTGCCCTTAGTATCAGGAGCAGCGGGGATCAGATTAAGGAACAGCCGGGAAAAGATCAGCCAACCGCGGGGGAACTCATTAACCAGTTTCGTGGGAACTCATTAACCAGTTTCGGGAAAACATCAACCAGAGGCGGGGAAAACATGCACCAACGGCGGGGAAGCCATTGTCCAACAGGGGGGAGTACATTAAGCAGCTGCCCTTAGTATCAGGAGCAGCGGGGTACAAATGAACCAGCAGCGGGGAAAACAACTCCGTGGGAACTCATTAACCAGTTTCGTGGGAACTCATTAACCAGTTTCGGGAAACCTTCCACCAAAGGCGGGGAAAACATGCACCAACGGCGGGGAAGCCATTGTCCAACAGGGGGGAGCACATTAAGCAGCTGCCCTTAGTATCAGGAGCAGCGGGGATCAGATTTAGCAGCAGCCGGGAAAAGATCAGGAAACCGCGGGGGAACTCATTAACCAGTTTCGTGGGAACTCATTAACCAGTTTCGTGGGAACTCATTAACCAGTTTCGGGAAAACATCCACCAAAGGCGGGGAAAGCATCAACCAACGGCGGCGAAGCCATTGTCCAACAGTGGGGAGCACATTAAGCAGCTGCCCTTAGTATCAGGAGCAGCGGGGATCAGATTAAGCAACAGCCGGGAAAAGATCAGCCAACCGCGGGGGAACTCATTAACCAGTTTCGTGGGAACTCATTAACCAGTTTCGGGGGAACTCATTAACCAGTTTCGGGAAAACCTCCACCAAAGGCGGGGAAAGCATGAACCAACGGCGGGGAAGCCATTGTCCAACCGGGGGGAGCACATTAAGCAGCTGCCCTTAGTATCAGGAGCAGCGGGGATCAGATTAAGCAACAGCCGGGAAAAGATCAGCCAACCGCGGGGGAACTCATTAACCAGTTTCGGGGGAACTCATTAACCAGTTTCGGGAAAACATGAACCAAAGGCGGGGAAAACATCAAACAACGGCGGGGAAGCCATTGTCCAACAGGGGGGAGCACATTAAGCAGCTGCCCTTAGTATCAGGAGCAGCGCGGTACAAATGAACCAGCAGCGGGGAAAACAACTTCGTGGGAACTCATTAACCAGTTTCGTGGGAACTCATTAACCAGTTTCGGGAAAACGTCCACCAAAGGCGGGGAAAGCATCAACCAACGGCGGGGAAGCCATTGTCCAACAGTGGGGAGCACATTAGGCAGCTGCCCTTAGTATCAGGAGCAGCGGGGATCAGATTAAGCAACAGCCGGGAAAAGATCAGCCAACCGCGGGGGAACTCATTAACCAGTTTCGTGGGAACTCATTAACCAGTTTCGTGGGAACTCATTAACCAGTTTCGGGAAAACTTCCACCAAAGGCGGGGAAAACATGAACCGACGGCGGGGAAGCCATTGTCCAACAGACGGGAGCACATTAAGCAGCTGCCCTTAGTATCAGGAGCAGCGGGGATCAGATGAAGCAACAGCCGTGAAAAGAACAGCCAACCGCGGGGGAACTCATTAACCAGTTTCGTGGGAACTCATTAACCAGTTTCGGGAAAACTTCAACCAGAGGCGGGGAAAGCATCAACCAACGGCGGGGAAGCCTTTGTCCAACAGGGGGGAGCACATTAAGCAGCTGCCCTTAGTATCAGGAGCAGCGGGGTACAAATGAACCAGCAGCGGGGAAAACAACTTCGTGGGAACTCATTAACCAGTTTCGTGGGAACTCATTAACCAGTTTCGGGAAAACATCCACCAAAGGCGGGGAAAGCATCAACCAACGGCGGCGAAGCCATTGTCCAACAGTGGGGAGCACATTAAGCAGCTGCCCTTAGTATCAGGAGCAGCGGGGATCAGATTAAGCAACAGCCGGGAAAAGATCAGCCAACCGCGGGGGAACTCATTAACCAGTTTCGTGGGAACTCATTAACCAGTTTCGTGGGAACTCATTAACCAGTTTCGGGAAAACGTCCACCAAAGGCGGGGAAAGCATCAACCAACGGCGGGGAAGCCATTGTCCAACAGACGGGAGCACATTAAGCAGCTGCCCTTAGTATCAGGAGCAGCGGGGATCAGAGTAAGCAACAGCCGGGAAAAGATCAGCCAACCGCGGGGGAACTCATTAACCAGTTTCGTGGGAACTCATTAACCAGTTTCGGGAATACTTCCACCAAAGGCGGGGAAAACATGAACCAACGGCGGGGAAGCCATTGTCCAACAGTGGGGAGCACATTAAGCAGCTGCCCTTAGTATCAGGAGCAGCGGGGTACAAATGAACCAGCAGCGGGGAAAACAGCTTCGTGGGAACTCATTAACCAGTTTCGTGGGAACTCATTAACCAGTTTCGGGAAAACGTCCACCAAAGGCGGGGAAAGCATCAACCAACGGCGGGGAAGCCATTGTCCAACAGTGGGGAGCACATTAAGCAGCTGCCCTTAGTATCAGGAGCAGCGGTGCACAAATGAACCAGCAGCGGGGAAAACAGCTTCGTGGGAACTCATTAACCAGTTTCGGGGGAACTCATTAACCAGTTTCGGGAAATCTTCCACCAGAGGCGGGGAAACCATCAACCAACGGCGGGGAAGCCTTTGTCCAACAGGGGGGAGCACATTAAGCAGCTGCCCTTAGTCTCAGGAGCAGCGGGGAACAGATTAAGCAACAGCCGGGAAAAGATCAGCCAACCGCGGGGGAACTCATTAACCAGTTTCGTGGGAACTCATTAACCAGTTTCGTGGGAACTCATTAACCAGTTTCGGGAAAACGTCCACCAACGGCGGGGAAAGCATCAGCCAACGGCGGGGAAGCCATTGTCCAACAGTGGGGAGCACATTAAGCAGCTGCCCTTAGTATCAGGAGCAGCGGGGATCAGATTAAGCAACAGCCGGGAAAAGATCAGCCAACCGCGGGGGAACTCATTAACCAGTTTCCTGGGAACTCATTAACCAGTTTCGGGAAATCCTCCACCAAAGGCGGGGAAAGCATCGACCAACGGCCGGGAAGGCTTTGTCCAACAGTGGGGAGCACATTAAGCAGCTGCCCTTCGTCTCAGGAGCAGCGGGGTACAAATGGACCAGCAGCGGGGAAAACAACTTCGTGGGAACTCATTAACCAGTTTCGTGGGAACTCATTAACCAGTTTCGGGAAAACATCCACCAGAGGCGGGTAAAGCATCAACCAACGGCGGGGAAGCCATTGTCCAACAGGGGGCAGTACATTAAGCAGCTGCCCTAAGTATCAGGAGCAGCGGGGATCAGATTAAGCAACAGCCGGGAAAAGATCAACCAACCGCGGGGGAACTCATTAACCAGTTTCGTGGGAACTCATTAACCAGTTTCGGGGGAACTCATTAACCAGTTTCGGGAAACCTTCCACCAAAGGCGGGGAAAACATCAACCAGCGGCGGGGAAGCCATTGTCCAACAGGCGGGAGCACATTAAGCAGCTGCCCTTAGTATCAGGAGCAGCGGGGTACAAATGAACCAGCAGCGGGGAAAACAGCTTCGTGGGAACTCATTAACCAGTTTCGGGGGAACTCATTAACCAGTTTCGGGAAAACATCCACCAGAGGCGGGGAAAGCATCGACCAACGGCGGGGAAGCCTTCGTCCAACTGGGGGGAGCACGTTAAGCAGCTGCCCTCAGTATCAGGAGCAGCGGGGTGCAAATGAACCAGCAGCGGGGAAAACAACTTCGTGGGAACTCATTAACCAGTTTCGTGGGAACTCATTAACCAGTTTCGGGAAATCCTCCACCAAAGGCGGGGAAAGCATCGACCAACGGCCGGGAAGCCTTTGTCCAACAGTGGGGAGCACATTAAGCAGCTGCCCTTAGTCTCAGGAGCAGCGGGGTACAAATGAACCAGCAGCGGGGAAAACAACTTCGTGGGAACTCATTAACCAGTTTCGTGGGAACTCATTAACCAGTTTCGGGAAAACATCCACCAGAGGCGGGTAAAGCATCAACCAACGGCGGGGAAGCCATTGTCCAACAGGGGGCAGTACATTAAGCAGCTGCCCTAAGTATCAGGAGCAGCGGGGATCAGATTAAGCAACAGCCGGGAAAAGATCAACCAACCGCGGGGGAACTCATTAACCAGTTTCGTGGGAACTCATTAACCAGTTTCGGGGGAACTCATTAACCAGTTTCGGGAAAACATCAACCAGAGGCGGGGAAAGCATCAACCAACGGCGGGGAAGCCTTCGTCCAACAGGGGGGAGCACATTAAGCAGCTGCCCTTAGTATCAGGAGCAGCGGGGTGCAAATGAACCAGCAGCGGGGAAAACAACTTCGTGGGAACTCATTAACCAGTTTCGTGGGAACTCATTAACCAGTTTCGGGAAAACATCCACCAGAGGCGGGTAAAGCATCAACCAACGGCGGGGAAGCCATTGTCCAACAGGGGGCAGTACATTAAGCAGCTGCCCTTAGTATCAGGAGCTGCGGGGATCAGACTAAGCAACAGCCGGGAAAACATTAACCAACTTCGGGGGAACTCATTAACCAATTATTTGATGACCGGTAGGCGGCGCTCTATCGGCTTCGGCGACCGGCGGGTGGCGGTTCGGGGTCGTGGCGACCCGGGGCGAGGCGGCCCGGCCGTTGAAATCGCGAAAAAACGCGTTTTTAAAAAGAACCGTCGGTCCCCATCGGGATGGATTTGACCCCCTCATGCCGCCTTCGGGACCTCTTCGGCGGCATGACTACCGGAGGTGTTCCCGCCGAGGTGGACACTTGCATTTTCTGGCACGGTGGGTTGGCGGGGTACCTGCAGAATAGCAGGAAGGCGATGGCAATGACATGTGGCAACTCATTAACCAGTTTTGACTTTGCTGCATTGAAGGCGGAAAATCGAAACAGGGCCCCGCTCGAGCCCCCAGGTCTGCCGGGACCGCACCGGGCCGCCGCCCCGACGGCCGTTCGGCCAGAATGGGCTAGTATTTCTCCGGATTTTTGGCCGTTTTTCCGACTTTTTCGGACGTCGGAAAAGCGGCGGCCTGGCCACCGGCCGCGGCCGGGGGTGCCTTCCCCTCGAGCGAGGGCCCGGAATTCACCCGTTTGCAGCCCCGGAGGAGCTCCGCCGGCGGCCGGAATGGTTGAGACCATCGGCCGCGCTGAACGGAGCTCGGGTAACTCATTAACCAAACTGCACTTGGCCCCTGGCGCAGGAGGGGGGGTCCAGGTGAGGGCTGGCAGGCCGTGGCCACCCGGCAGCAGTGATGCACCCGCGATGGCGGTAGTCCTTCCGATTCGGAGGCTCCCTGGCCCCGCAGAGCAAAAATGGGAGCCGCACGGAGCTCTATGAAGTCAGATCCGGTCGGTGGTCGCGGGGCAGGGTGCACGGTTTCCCGCAGAGCTCGGCGGATCCGTCCCGCCGAGGTGGCCACTCGCATTTTCTGGCAGGGGAGTCCCGAGGCTGGTTAACCAGTTACCCCCGGAAGTGGGGATGGAGTTGAGATTGAACCGTTTTGCGGGGCCTCCGGGCCCCTTCCCCGGTAGGACTACCGGGGCACACCCCGCCGAGGTGGCCACTTGCATTTTCTGGCACGGTGGGTTGGCGGGGTACCTGCAGAATAGCAGGAAGGCGATGGCAATGACATGTGGCAACTCATTAACCAGTTTTGACTTTGCTGCATTGAAGGCGGAAAATCGAAACAGGGCCCCGCTCGAGCCCCCAGGTCTGCCGGGACCGCACCGGGCCGCCGCCCCGACGGCCGTTCGGCCAGAATGGGCTAGTATTTCTCCGGATTTTTGGCCGTTTTTCCGACTTTTTCGGACGTCGGAAAAGCGGCGGCCTGGCCACCGGCCGCGGCCGGGGGTGCCTTCCCCTCGAGCGAGGGCCCGGAATTCACCCGTTTGCAGCCCCGGAGGAGCTCCGCCGGCGGCCGGAATGGTTGAGACCATCGGCCGCGCTGAACGGAGCTCGGGTAACTCATTAACCAAACTGGACTTGGCCCCTGGCGCAGGAGGGGGGGGTCCAGGTGAGGGCTGGCAGGCCGTGGCCACCCGGCAGCAGTGATGCACCCGCGATGGCGGTAGTCCTTCCGATTCGGAGGCTCCCTGGCCCCGCAGAGCAAAAATGGGAGCCGCACGGAGCTCTATGAAGTCAGATCCGGTCGGTGGTGGCGGGGCAGGGTGCACGGTTTCCCGCAGAGCTCGGCGGATCCGTCCCGCCGAGGTGGCCACTCGCATTTTCTGGCAGGGGAGTCCCGAGGCTGGTTAACCAGTTACCCCCGGAAGTGGGGATGGAGTTGAGATTGAACCGTTTTGCGGGGCCTCCGGGCCCCTTCCCCGGTAGGACTACCGGGGCACACCCCGCCGAGGTGGCCACTTGCATTTTCTGGCACGGTGGGTTGGCGGGGTACCTGCAGAATAGCAGGAAGGCGATGGCAATGACATGTGGCAACTCATTAACCAGTTTTGAGTTTGCTGCATTGAAGGAGGAAAATCGAAGCAGGGCCCCGCTCGAGCCCCCAGGTCTGCCGGGACCGCACCGGGCCCGCCGCCCCGACGGCCGTTCGGCCAGATTGGGCTAGTATTTCCCCGGATTTTCGGCCGTTTTTCCGACTTTTTCGGCCGTCGGAAAAGCGGCGGCCTGGGCACCGGCCGCGGCCGGGGGTGCCTTCCCCTCGAGCGAGGGCCCGGACCTCACCCGGTTGCAGCCCCGGGTGGGGCTCCGCCGGCGGCCGGAATGGTTGAGACCATCGGCCGCGCTGAACGGAGGTCTGGTAAATCATTAACCAAACTGGACTTAGTCTCTGGCAAGAGAGATGGTCCAGCCGACGGGCACGACCGAGGGCCCGGACCTCACCCGGCTGCAGCCCCGGGTGGGGCTCCGCCGGCGGCCGGAATGGTTGAGACCATCGGCCGCGCTGAACGGAGGTCTGGTAAATCATTAACCAAACTGGACTTAGTCTCTGGCAAGAGAGATGGTCCAGCCGACGGGCACGACCGAGGGCCCGGACCTCACCCGGTTGCAGCCCCGGGTGGAGCTCCGCCGGCGGCCGGAATGGTTGAGACCATCGGCCGCGCTGAACGGAGCTCTGGTAAATCATTAACCAAACTGGACTTAGTCTCTGGCAAGAGAGATGGTCCAGCCGACGGGCACGACCGAGGGCCCCGGACCTCACCCGGTTGCAGCCCCGGGTGGAGCTCCGCCGGCGGCCGGAATGGTTGAGACCATCGGCCGCGCTGAACGGAGCTCTGGTAAATCATTAACCAAACTGGACTTAGTCTCTGGCAAGAGAGATGGTCCAGCCGACGGGCACGACCGAGGGCCCCGGACCTCACCCGGTTGCAGCCCCGGGTGGAGCTCCGCCGGCGGCCGGAATGGTTGAGACCATCGGCCGCGCTGAACGGAGCTCTGGTAAATCATTAACCAAACTGGACTTAGTCTCTGGCAAGAGAGATGGTCCAGCCGACGGGCACGACCGAGGGCCCCGGACCTCACCCGGTTGCAGCCCCGGGTGGAGCTCCGCCGGCGGCCGGAATGGTTGAGACCATCGGCCGCGCTGAACGGAGCTCTGGTAAATCATTAACCAAACTGGACTTAGTCTCTGGCAAGAGAGATGGTCCAGACGACGGGCACGGTGGCAGAGTTAGCCGAACTTGACTTAGCCTCTGGCCGCAGAGAGGGTCCATCAAACGGGGCACGGTGGGAGATTAAGCCGCACTAGGCTCAGGCTCTGGCCACGGGAGGGTGGCCCAGGTGTGAGCCGGCAGTAAATGGTGAACCAGTGAAAAGCCAGCACCCGAGGGTGCGGTTGTGCTGCCGACTTGGAGGCTCCCTGTGCCCGCAGAGCAAAAATGTGAGCACAGACGGAAGTCTATGAAGTCAGATCCGGTCGGCGGTCGCCAGGCTCGGTGCATGGTTTCCCGCAGAGGTTGGTGGATCCGTCCCGCCGAGGTGGGCACCTGCATTTTCTGGCACAAGTGTCCGGAGGCTGGTTAATGAGTTGCCGCCGGTAGCCCGCATGGAGTTGCGATTGACCCGTTTTGCGGGCCCCCCAGGCCTCATTCTCGGTAGGACTACCGGGCCGCACCCCGCCGAGGTGGACACCTGCATTTTCTGGCAGGGGGGGTTGGCGGGGTGCCCGGGGATTTTCGGGAACTCGTTTTTCAGAACATTTTTTGGCTAGCGGTGTCAGTTTGAAAGTACCCAGGAAAGTGCTACTTCACAAA
>NW_027590380.1:297500-302500 GCF_964213995.1 Mustelus asterias | reverse complement strand
TGCGGTCCTTTCGTTCAGCGGTTCCACGGTTTGGCCGGCGCGAGCAGATGCTTGGGGGGAGACGGTGGCGTCAGCCACGCACTCACTCTGCTTCTGCAGTCCGGTCCACTCCGCCCGTTCTAGCTGCTCGTTTGGTCCCTCGCCCGCCAGCAGACCGTTCCGCCGACGGTGCTCCTCCTCCGCAGCGACTTCTGCCTAGCCCCTCTGCCGGGTGCGATGTCTCCGGCGTCCGCACCGATCCTCGGCATTGGTGCCGCACACGCAACGCCTGCGTCGTTGGAAGGGCTTCGCCGTTGGCGTCGCACACAGCCCTGTGGGGGTGTCTTTGCAGTCCGTCCGAGAGGTGGGGGCACGCACGGCAACACGGCCGGCCTGCCTGCTTGGGACGATGCGGTCCTTTCGTTCAGCGGTTCCACGGTTTGGCCGGCGCGAGCAGATGCTTGGGGGGAGACGGTGGCGTCAGCCACGCACTCACTCTGCTTCTGCAGTCCGGTCCACTCCGCCCGTTCTAGCTGCTCGTTTGGTCCCTCGCCCTCCAGCAGACCGTTCCGCCGACGGTGCTCCTCCTCCGCAGCGACTTCTGCCTAGCCCCTCTGCCGGGTGCGATGTCTCCGGCGTCCGCACCGATCCTCGGCACGGCGCGGGTGCGCACCTGTGGGCCGCCGCCCCGTGCTCCACGTCCGTCCGTGTGTGCCCGCTGTGGGGACCGTCTTCCTCTCGCCTGGGCGACGGCTTGCGGGCTGCGACGTGACCTTGCCACCGCCTTGCAGCATTACATCCGCAGTTGAAACGAAGAGAGCTGCTGCGGGCTTGGGTGCTTGTCCTGGCGGCTTGTCGACGGGACCACGGTGAACGGCCACTGTGTGACTCCGCAGGGAGACGTTCTGGTGCAGTCAGGGGCCTTTTTGTCTCCCGCCGCGGTGAAGCTTTGGTCGCATTCTAGTCACTCTCTCTTCAATCCCGGTACGGGGTACCTGTTCATGCTCACCATTCCTCGAGCACCCGCGTGCAGAGGGTGGGTGCGAGGTTTAAAGATTCGTGGTCCGCCTGTCGGTCCGGTCTCGTGCTGACTTGAGCGAGTGTCCACCGCGTTCGAGAGAATGTGCCTGTCCGCGGGGGCAGCCGCGCTTGCGAGCGTTCCGCCGCGCCCCCTTCCCCAGCCCGCCGAGGTTGGGGCGTGCGGGGTCGGCTTGCGCCCGTAGCGTCGGCCTGTCCTCCGCGGCTTGCACCCGACTCAGTCCGCTGCGGCCTCGCCTCGACTCTCGAGCCTTCCGCCAGACGGTGACACCAGAGAACTCTGCCTCTGGCTGTTGCGGGGCGTGACGGCGCGTGTCGGGCTCCGGCCCGTCACCCACGCCGGCACTCAACGCCTGCGAGCGCCCTGTTGCCTCCGAGAAAGGTTTTTCGCTTGATTGTCGCTCGAGTGCGTGTGCCTCCGGGGCTCACGCCGTGGTACGCGCCAGGCTGGGGCTCCACCGTCACGTCGGCGGGGGAGCGTTTAGCGCGTCCCAGGATCGGACAACCTCTCCGGGGGCCCGAGCCGAAACCCGACACGGTATAAAAGTCGTAACAAGGTTTCTGTTGGTGAACACGTTGTGAAGGATCTTTGTCGGCCGGGGGCCCGCCACCTCTCCGGGGAGGGCGGCCCGTCACTCCTTGAACGCGAAGGCTGGCGCCGGTTGGGCCAGGCAGGAGAGCCTCACGGGGGCCGGCCCCGGGGCCAGGTATCGGACAACCTCTCCGGGGGCCCGAACCGAAACCCGTAACACAGAATAAAAATCGTAACAAGGTTTCTGTTGGTGAACACGTTGTGAAGGATCTTTGTCGGCCGGGGGCCCGCCACCTCTCCGGGGAGGGCGGCCCGTCACTCCTTGAACGCGAAGGCTGGCGCCGGTTGGGCCAGGCAGGAGAGCCCCACGGGGGCCGGCCCCGGGGCCAGGTATCGGACAACCTCTCCGGGGGCCCGAACCGAAACCCGTAACACAGAATAAAAATCGTAACAAGGTTTCTGTTGGTGAACACGTTGTGAAGGATCTTTGTCGGCCGGGGGCCCGCCACCTCTCCGGGGAGGGCGGCCCGTCACTCCTTGAACTCGAAGGCTGCGCCGGTTGGGCCAGGCAGGAGAGCCTCACGGGGGTTGGCCCCGGGGCCGTGGCCCGTACTGACGCTGGCGCCTCCCACGCGGGTGGGAGGTCACACCGACAATTTCGCCGTACCCGTCGAACGGGCCTGGTCACCCGTACGCACGTTCCGCCGAAGCCGGGCGACGTCGATCTCGGTCCCACTCGGTTGGGCCGGCGCGCGGGCGCCGCCACCGACGAGCACGCACACGCTCGGTTGCACGCCGGCAAGTCCATGCGGGTGCCGCACACGCTACGCCTGCGCCGTTGGAAGGGCTTCGCCGTTGGCTTCGTAGGGTGTCTTTGCAGTCCGTCCGAGAGGTGGGGGCACGCACGGCAACACGGCCGGCCTGCCTGCGTGGGACGATGCGGTCCTTTCGTTCAGCGGTTCGGCGGTTTGGCCGGCGCGAGCAGACGCTCGGAGGGAGACGGTGGCGTCAGCCACGCACTCACTCCGCTTCTGCAGTCCGGTCCACTCCGCCCGTTCTAGCTGCTCGTTTGGTCCCTCGCCCGCCAGCAGACCGTTCCGCCGACGGTGCTCCTCCTCCGCAGCGACTTCTGCCTAGCCGCTCTGCCGGGTGCGATGTCACCGGCGTCCGCACCGATCCTCGGCACGGCGCGTGTGCGCACCTGTGGGCCGCCGCCCCGTGCTCCACGTCCGTCTGTGTGTGCCCGCTGTGGGGACCGTCTTCCTCTCGCCTTGGCGACGGCTTGCGGGCTGCGACGTGACCTTGCCACCGCCTTGCAGCATTACATCCGCAGTTGAAACGAAGAGAGCTGCTGCGGGCTTGGGTGCTTGTCCTGGCGGCTTGTCGACGGGACCACGGTGAACGGCCACTGTGTGACTCCGCAGGGAGACGTTCTGGTGCAGTCAGGGGCCTTTTTGTCTCCCGCCGCGGTGAAGCTTTGGTCGCATTCTAGTCACTCTCTTCAAAGCCCGGTGAGGGGTACCTGTTCATGCTCACCATTCCTCCGGCACCCGTGTGCGGAGGGTGGGTGCGAGGTTTAAAGATTCGTTGTCCGCCTGTCGGTCCGGTCTGGTCTCGTGCTGACTTGAGCGAGCGTCCACCGCGTTCGAGAGAATGTGCCTGTCCGCGGGGGCAGCCGCGCTTGCGAGCGTTCCGCCGCGCCCCCTTCCCCAGCCCGCCGAGGTTGGGGCGTGCGGGGTCGGCTTGCGCCCGTAGCGTCGGCCTGTCCTCCGCGGCTTGCACCCGACTCAGTCCGCTGCGGCCTCGCCTCGACTCTCGAGCCTACCGCCAGACGGTGACACCAGAGAACTCTGCCTCTGGCTGTTGCGGGGCGTGACGGCGCGTGGCGGGCCCCGGCCCCTCACCCACGCCGGCACTCAACGCCTGCGAGCGCCCTGATTCCTCCTTTTTTTCGCTTGATTGTCGCTCGAGTGCGTGCGCCTCCGGGCTCACGCCGTGGTACGCGCCAGGCTGGGGCTCCACCGTCACGTCGGCGGGGGAGCGTTTTGCGCGTCCCAGGATCGGGCAACCGATCCGAAACCCGATACAACTTTTAGCGGTGGATCACTCGGCTCGTGCGTCGATGAAGAACGCAGCTAGCTGCGAGAATTAATGTGAATTGCAGGACACATTGATCATCGACACTTTGAACGCACTTTGCGGCCCCGGGTTCCTCCCGGGGCTACGTCTGTCTGAGGGTCGCTTGACAATCAATCGCACTTCGCGCGCATCCGTGCGCCGAAGAGCGCGGCTGGGGTGTCGCAGAGGTGCCGTCCTCTCTGTCCCCCTAAGTGCAGACCCAGAGTAATCCGCGTCGGAGAGCTTGACCTCTTGGGTGCCGGCGTCCGCCTCCGGGCTCGTCGGCACTGCCCGCTCCCGCACTGGCCCAGCCACCTCGGGGTCGCCGGCACGGCTGTCATCGGGTTGCCAGAGAGAGAGAACGTGACTGCCTCGCTGCCGGGACCGTGTGTGCCTTCCGTTAGGCTCGGGCCAGGGGGGTTGACTCTCTGTTGATGTGTGTGTGTGGCTCGTCCACGGGAAGGATCCGCAAGAGTTGGCTCGGTTGGGTGCTCCGGCACAGAGAGTGAGAGAGTGGAGTGACTGTCCGCTGGACGTCTCCGGACACGTTGCCTCGCGTGGTCCGTGCTCGGTTGCCTGCCGGTGGGTTGCCGTGGCCGTTCAGTGCCGTCGCGTGGAGGACGGCAGCTTGACGCGTGTGACGCTTGATGCCTGGATCGGTGCTCGGTCGTGCCGTGCTTTTCTTCCCTCTGTTGCGCGTGCGAGTGCTTGCATTTTTGTCGTGGGAATCCGTGGCGGTTGGGTGTCGTTGCTTGTGTTGCGCTGGAGCTGCGGCTCCTTCCACACTCCGCAGCCCACCCTCTGCCGTTGCGGTTCTGGGGCAATGTGCCTGCGCCCGCGTTCAACGTGTGCCTTGGGTTCGAATCGTCGCAGAGCCGACTTGGCCGTGTGGTCCTCGCTCCGGTGTCTCCCCGTGTCCTGCTGCCGCCGAAGTCTTCTACGTGAAAGGTGCTGTCCTGGCCGCGGCGTGGCCACCCGCCGCTTGCAGCCCGTGCGCTCCGCCGCCCGGCTTCGTCCTTGGCGTCTGGCCTTTCGCTCCGGCAGGCTGTGTGTCCCACGGCCCTGCTTTTCTCTCGCTCGATACCGCCGTCGCACCGCGACCCCGCCAGCAGCACTGCTTTCCGTTACCGTGGAGGTGGGCGCACGCCTCGCCGCAAACGATTCTCTGGAACAGTTGACGTGCCGAGCCCGGTCCGGCGCCGAGTGCGAGGGGGCACGCAGCGCTCGCAGTACCGTGTGCGTTCCGTGTGTGTCCGTGCCTGTGCATCCGCTGCGCAGCACGGCGCGCACTTGCGAGCACGCGTACGTGTGTGTGTCTGTGTGTGCGCCCGAA
>NW_027590380.1:265000-292500 GCF_964213995.1 Mustelus asterias | reverse complement strand
ACCCAAAGTGAACTGGTTAATGAGTTCCATGTCGAAAAGTGAATTGGTTAATGAGTTCCACGTCGGCTGGCGGCGGCGGTTGGCTTTAATAACCGTAGGCGGGCTTAATGCGCGACTAGGGGGGCAATTTGAAAGTGTGGCCGGCGCGAGGGGCGCCTGTGCGGGCGTGGAGAGTCAATGTGGAGTGCTTGTGAGCACGGAGTGTGTAGTAAGGGTGTTTTCCTGCGCTTGCCCTGCCCCAAAGCACTTGTTATCCCCCAGACCCAAAGTGAATTGGTTAATGAGTTCCATGTCGAAAAGTGAATTGGTTAATGAGTTCCACGTCGGCTGGCGGCGGCGGTTGGCTTTAATAACCGTAGGCGGGCTTAATGCGCGACTAGGGGGGCAATTTGAAAGTGTGGCCGGCGCGAGGGGCGCCTGTGCGGGCGTGGAGAGTCAATGTGGAGTGCTTGTGAGCACGGAGTGTGTAGTAAGGGTGTTTTCCTGCGCTTGCCCTGCCCCAAAGCACTTGTTTTCCCCCAGACCCAAAGTGAATTGGTTAATGAGTTCCATGTCGAAAAGTGAATTGGTTAATGAGTTCCACGTCGGCTGGCGGCGGCGGTTGGCTTTAATAACCGTAGGCGGGCTTAATGCGCGACTAGGGGAGCAATTTGAAAGCGTGGCCGGCGCGAGGGGCGCCTGTGCGTGCGTGGAGAGTCAATGTGGAGTCCTTGTGCGCACGGAGTGTTGAGTAAGGGCGTGATTCTGCATGTGCCCTGACCCTAAGCATAACCCTAAGCCTAACTCTCAGACTAACCCAAACCCGCGCCCTAACCCTAACACAAAGCCTAACCCTAGCCCGAGCACGAGCCCTCACCCAAACCCTAGCCCTAACCCTAACCCGAACCCTAACACTAAGCCTAACCCTAGCCCGAGCACTAGCCCTCACCCTAACCCTAGCCCTAACCCTAACCCGAACCCTAACCCTAGCCCAAACCCTAACCCTAACCGTGGCCCTAACCCTAACCAAAGCCCTAGCCCTAGCCCTAACCCTAACACTAACCCTAACCCTAACCCTAACCCTAGCCCAAACCCTAACCCTAACCAAAGCGCTAACCCTAGCCCTAACCCTAACACTAACCCTAACCCTAACCCTAACCCTAGCCCAAACCCTAACCCTAACACTAACCCTAACCCTAGCCCAAACCCTAACCCTAACCGTGGCCCTAACCCTAACCAAAGCCCTAGCCCTAGCCCTAACCCTAACACTAACCCTAACCCTAACCCTAGCCCAAACCCTAACCCTAACCAAAGCGCTAACCCTAGCCCTAACCCTAACACTAACCCTAACCCTAACCCTAACCCTAGCCCAAACCCTAACCCTAACCCTAACCCTAACCGTGGCCCTAACCCTAACCAAAGCCCTAACCCTAGCCCTAACCCTAACACTAACCCTAACCCTAACACTAACCCTAGCCCCAGCCCAAAACCTAACCCAAACCCTAACCAAAGCCCTAACCCTCGCCCAAACCCTAACCCTAACCCTAACCGTGGCCCTAGCCCTAACCAAAGCCCTAACCCTAGCCCTAACCCTAACACTAACCCTAACCCTAACACTAACCCTAACCCTAGCCCAAACCCTAACCCTAACCCTAACCAAAGCCCTAACCCTAGCCCTAACCCTAACACTAACCCTAACCCTAACCCTAGCCCAAACCCTAACCCTAACCCTAACCGTGGCCCTAGCCCAAACCCTAACCCTAACCCTTACCAAAGCCCTAACCCTAGCCCTAACCCTAACACTAACCCTAACCCTAACCCTAACCCTAGCCCAAACCCTCACCCTAACCGTGGCCCTAACCCTAACCCTAACCAAAGCCCTAACCCTAGCCCTCACCCTAACACTAACCCTAACCCTAACCCTAACACTAGCCCTAACCCTAACCCTAACCCTAACCGTGGCCCTAACCCTAACCATAGCCCTAACGCTAGCCCTAACCCTAACACTAAGCCTAACCCTAGCCCGAGCCCTAGCCCTAACCCTAACCCTAGCCTAACCCTAAGCCTAACCCTAAGGGAGCAATTTGAAAGTGTGGCCGGCGCGAGGGACGCCTGTGCGGGCGTGGAGAGTCGATGTGGAGTCCTTGTGAGCATGGAGTGTGTTGTAAGGGCGTGTTTCTGCCTGTGCCTTGACCCTAACACTAACCCTAACCCTAGCGCTAACCCTAACCGTAGCCGTCACCCGAACCCTAACCCGAGCCCTAGCCCTAGCCCTAACCCTAACCCTAACCCTAACGGAGCAATTTGAAAGTGTGGCCGGCGTGAGGGGCGCCTGTGCGGGCGTGGAGAGTCAATGTGGAGTGCTTGTGAGCATGGAGTGTGTAGTAAGGGCGTGTTTCTGCCTGTGCCTTGACCCTAACCCTAACCCGAACCCTAACCCTAACCGCGGGTGCGGGGGGTTGAACAAACACCGGGGAAGCCATTAACCACCAGCGGGGAGTACATTAAGCAGTTGCCCTTAGTCTCAGGAGCAGCGGGGAACAGATTATCCAACAGCCGGGAAAACATTCACCAACTTCGGGGGAAAACATGAACGAAATATCGGGAAGACATGAACCAACGGCAGGCAAAACACTGGGGAAGCCAGGAACCAACAACGGGGAGTACACTAAGCAGCTGCCCTTAGTCTCAGGAGTAGCGGGGAAGAGATTAAGCAGCAGCCGGGAAAAGATCAGCCAACCGCGGGGGAACTCATTAACCAGTGTCGTGGGAACGCATTAACCAGTTTCGTGGGAACTCATTAACCAGTTTCGGGAAAACTTCCACCAAAGGCGGGGAAAGCATCAACCAACGGCGGGGAAGCCATTGTCCAACAGGGGGGGGGGAGCACATCAAGCAGCTGCCCTTAGTCTCAGGAGCAGCGGGGAAGAGATTAAGCAGCAGCCGGGAAAAGATCAGCCAACCGCGGGGGAACTCATTAACCAGTTTCGTGGGAACTCATTAACCAGTTTCGGGAAACCGTCCACCTAAGGCGGGGAAAACATCAAACAACGGCGGGGAAGCCATTGTCCAACAGGGGGGAGCACATTAAGCAGCTGCCCTTAGTATCAGGAGCAGCGGGGATCAGATTAAGCAACAGCCGGGAAAAGATCAGGAAACCGCGGGGGAACTCATTAACCAGTTTCGTGGGAACTCATTAACCAGTTTCGGGAAAACATCAACCAAAGGCGGGGAAAGCATCAACCAACGGCGGGGAAGCCACTGTCCAACAGTGGGGAGCACATTAAGCAGCTGCCCTTAGTCTCAGGAGCAGCGGGGATCAGATTAAGCAACAGCCTGGGAAAAGATCAACCAACCGCGGGGGAACTCATTAACCAGTTTCCTGGGAACTCATTAACCAGTTTCGTGGGAACTCATTAACCAGTTTCGGGAAAACCTCCACCAAAGGCGGGGAAAGCATGAACCAACGGCGGGGAAGCCATTGTCCAACCGGGGGGAGCACATTAAGCAGCTGCCCTTAGTATCAGGAGCAGCGGGGTACAAATGAACCAGCAGCGGGGAAAACAACTTCGTGGGAACTCATTAACCAGTTTCGTGGGAACTCATTAACCAGTTTCGGGGGAACTCATTAACCAGTTTCGGGAAAACTTCCACCAAAGGCGGGGAAAGCATCAACCAACGGCCGGGAAGCCATTGTCCAACAGTGGGGAGCACATTAAGCAGCTGCCCTTAGTATCAGGAGCAGCGGGGATCAGATTAAGCAACAGCCGGGAAAAGATCAGCCAACCGCGGGGGAACTCATTAACCAGTTTCCTGGGAACTCATTAACCAGTTTCGTGGGAACTCATTAACCAGTTTCGGGAAAACCTCCACCAAAGGCGGGGAAAGCATGAACCAACGGCGGGGAAGCCATTGTCCAACCGGGGGGAGCACATTAAGCAGCTGCCCTTAGTATCAGGAGCAGCGGGGATCAGATTAAGCAACAGCCGGGAAAAGATCAGCCAACCGCGGGGGAACTCATTAACCAGTTTCCTGGGAACTCATTAACCAGTTTCGGGAAAACTTCCACCAAAGGCGGGGAAAACATGCACCAACGGCGGGGAAGCCTTTGTCCAACAGGGGGGAGCACATTAAGCAGCTGCCCTTAGTATCAGGAGCAGCGGGGTACAAATGAACCAGCAGCGGGGAAAACAACTTCGTGGGAACTCATTAACCAGTTTCGTGGGAACTCATTAACCAGTTTCGGGAAAACGTCCACCAAAGGCGGGGAAAGCATCAACCAACGGCGGGGAAGCCATTGTCCAACAGTGGGGAGCACATTAGGCAGCTGCCCTTAGTATCAGGAGCAGCGGGGATCAGATTAAGCAACAGCCGGGAAAAGAACAGCCAACCGCGGGGGAACTCATTAACCAGTTTCGTGGGAACTCATTAACCAGTTTCGTGGGAACTCATTAACCAGTTTCGGGAAAACGTCCACCAAAGGCGGGGAAAACATGCACCAACGGCGGGGAAGCCATTGTCCAACAGGGGGGAGCACATTAAGCAGCTGCCCTTAGTATCAGGAGCGGCGGGGATCAGATTAAGCAACAGCCGGGAAAAGATCAACCAACCGCGGGGGAACTCATTAACCAGTTTCGTGGGAACTCATTAACCAGTTTCCTGGGAACTCATTAACCAGTTTCGGGAAAAATTCAACCAGAGGCGGGGAAAGCATCAACCAACGGCGGGGAAGCCTTTGTCCAACAGGGGGGAGCACATTAAGCAGCTGCCCTTAGTATCAGGAGCAGCGGGGTACAAATGAACCAGCAGCGGGGAAAACAGCTTCGTGGGAACTCATTAACCAGTTTCGGGGGAACTCATTAACCAGTTTCGGGAAAACTTCCACCAAAGGCGGGGAAAGCATGAACCAACGGCGGGGAAGGCATTGTCCAACCGGGGGGAGCACATTAAGCAGCTGCCCTTAGTATCAGGAGCAGCGGGGATCAGATTAAGCAACAGCCGGGAAAAGATCAGCCAACCGCGGGGGAACTCATTAACCAGTTTCGGGGGAACTCATTAACCAGTTTCGGGAAAACGTCCACCAAAGGCGGGGAAAACATCAACCAACGGCGGGGAAGCCTTTGTCCAACAGGGGGGAGCACATTAAGCAGCTGCCCTTAGTATCAGGAGCAGCGGGGTACAAATGAACCAGCAGCGGGGAAAACAGCTTCGTGGGAACTCATTAACCAGTTTCGGGGGAACTCATTAACCAGTTTCGGGAAAACTTCCACCAAAGGCGGGGAAAGCATGAACCAACGGCGGGGAAGGCATTGTCCAACCGGGGGGAGCACATTAAGCAGCTGCCCTTAGTATCAGGAGCAGCGGGGATCAGATTAAGCAACAGCCGGGAAAAGATCAGCCAACCGCGGGGGAACTCATTAACCAGTTTCGTGGGAACTCATTAACCAGTTTCGGGAAAACTGCCACCAACGGCGGGGAAAACATGCACCAACGGCGGGGAAGCCATTGTCCAACAGGGGGGAGCACATTAAGCAGCTGCCCTTAGTATCAGGAGCAGCGGGGTACAAATGAACAAGCAGCGGGGAAAACAACTCCGTGGGAACTCATTAACCAGTTTCGTGGGAACTCATTAACCAGTTTCGGGAAAACGTCCACCAAAGGCGGGGAAAACATCAACCAGCGGCGGGGAAGCCATTGTCCAACAGGGGGGAGCGCATTAAGCAGCTGCCCTTAGTATCAGGAGCAGCGGGGTACAAATGAACCAGCAGCGGGGAAAACAACTTCGTGGGAACTCATTAACCAGTTTCGTGGGAACTCATTAACCAGTTTCGGGAAAACATCAACCAGAGGCGGGGAAAACATGCACCAACGGCGGGGAAGCCATTGTCCAACAGGGGGGAGCACATTAAGCAGCTGCCCTTAGTATCAGGAGCAGCGGGGATCAGATTAAGCAACAGCCGGGAAAAGATCAACCAACCGCGGGGGAACTCATTAACCAGTTCCGTGGGAACTCATTAACCAGTTTCGTGGGAACTCATTAACCAGTTTCGGGAAAACGTCCACCAAAGGCGGGGAAAACATCAACCAACGGCGGGGAAGCCATTGTCCAACAGTGGGGAGCACATTAAGCAGCTGCCCTTAGTGTCAGGAGCAGCGGGGATCAGATTAAGCAACAGCCGGGAAAAGATCAGGAAACCGCGGGGGAACTCATTAACCAGTTTCGTGGGAACTCATTAACCAGTTTCGGGAAAACCTCCACCAAAGGCGGGGAAAGCATGAACCAACGGCCGGGAAGCCCTTGTCCAAAAGTGGGGAGCACATTAAGTGGCTGCCCTTAGTATCAGGAGCAGCGGGGATCAGATTAAGCAACAGCCGGGAAAAGATCAGCCAACCGCGGGGGAACTCATTAACCAGTTTCGTGGGAACTCATTAACCAGTTTCGGGAATACTTCCACCAAAGGCGGGGAAAACATGAACCAACGGCGGGGAAGCCATTGTCCAACAGTGGGGAGCACATTAAGCAGCTGCCCTTAGTATCAGGAGCAGCGGGGTACAAATGAACCAGCAGCGGGGAAAACAGCTTCGTGGGAACTCATTAACCAGTTTCGTGGGAACTCATTAACCAGTTTCGTGGGAACTCATTAACCAGTTTCGGGAAAACATCCACCAAAGGCGGGGAAAGCATCAACCAACGGCGGGGAAGCCATTGTCCAGCAGTGGGGAGCACATTAAGCAGCTGCCCTTAGTATCAGGAGCAGCGGGGTACAAATGAACAAGCAGCGGGGAAAACAACTCCGTGGGAACTCATTAACCAGTTTCCTGGGAACTCATTAACCAGTTTCGGGAAACCTTCCACCAAAGGCGGGGAAAACATGCACCAACGGCGGGGAAGCCATTGTCCAACAGGGGGGAGTACATTAAGCAGCTGCCCTTAGTATCAGGAGCAGCGGGGATCAGATTAAGCAACAGCCGGGAAAAGATCAGCCAACCGCGGGGGAACTCATTAACCAGTTTCGTGGGAACTCATTAACCAGTTTCGGGAAAACATCAACCAGAGGCGGGGAAAACATGAACCAACGGCGGGGAAGCCATTGTCCTTCAGTGGGGAGCACATTAAGCAGCTGCCCTTAGTATCAGGAGCAGCGGGGATCAGATTAAGCAACAGCCGGGAAAAGATCAACCAACCGCGGGGGAACTCATTAACCAGTTTCGTGGGAACTCATTAACCAGTTTCGTGGGAACTCATTAACCAGTTTCGGGGGAACTCATTAACCAGTTTCGGGAAAACGTCAACCAAAGGCGGGGAAAACATGCACCAACGGCGGGGATGCCATTGTCCAACAGGGGGGAGCACATTAAGCAGCTGCCCTTGGTATCAGGAGCAGCGGGGATCAGATTAAGCAACAGCCGGGAAAAGATCAGGAAACCGCGGGGGAACTCATTAACCAGTTTCCTGGGAACTCATTAACCAGTTTCGTGGGAACTCATTAACCAGTTTCGGGAAAACTTCCACCAAAGGCGGGGAAAGCATCAACCAACGGCGGGGAAGCCTTTGTCCAACAGTGGGGAGCACATCAAGCAGCTGCCCTTAGTCTCAGGAGCAGCGGGGAACAGATTAAGCAACAGCCGGGAAAAGATCAGCCAACCGCGGGGGAACTCATTAACCAGTTTCCTGGGAACTCATTAACCAGTTTCGTGGGAACTCATTAACCAGTTTCGGGGAAACTTCCACCAAAGGCGGGGAAAACATGAACCAACGGCGGGGAAGCCATTGTCCAACAGGGGGGAGCACATTAAGCAGCTGCCCTTAGTATCAGGAGCATCGGTGCACAAATGAACCAGCAGCGGGGAAAACAGCTTCGTGGGAACTCATTAACCAGTTTCGTGGGAACTCATTAACCAGTTTCGGGAAAACATCAACCAGAGGCGGGGAAAACATGCACCAACGGCGGGGAAGCCATTGTCCAACAGGGGGGAGTACATTAAGCAGCTGCCCTTAGTATCAGGAGCAGCGGGGTACAAATGAACAAGCAGCGGGGAAAACAACTCCGTGGGAACTCATTAACCAGTTTCCTGGGAACTCATTAACCAGTTTCGGGAAACCTTCCACCAAAGGCGGGGAAAACATGCACCAACGGCGGGGAAGCCATTGTCCAACAGGGGGGAGCACATTAAGCAGCTGCCCTTAGTATCAGGAGCAGCGGGGTACAAATGAACCAGCAGCGGGGAAAAAAACTCCGTGGGAACTCATTAACCAGTTTCGTGGGAACTCATTAACCAGTTTCGGGAAAACGTCCACCAATGGCGGGGAAAACATCAACCAGCGGCGGGGAAGCCATTGTCCAACAGTGGGGAGCACATTAAGCAGCTGCCCTTAGTATCAGGAGCCGCGGGGATCAGATTAAGCAACAGCCGGGAAAAGATCAGCCAACCGCGGGGGAACTCATTAACCAGTTTCCTGGGAACTCATTAACCAGTTTCTGGGGAACTCATTAACCAGTTTCGGGAAATCCTCCACCAAAGGCGGGGAAAGCATCGACCAACGGCGGGGAAGCCTTTGTCCAGCAGTGGGGAGCACATTAAGGAGCTGCCCTTAGTATCAGGAGCAGCGGGGTACAAATGAACAAGCAGCGGGGAAAACAACTCCGTGGGAACTCATTAACCAGTTTCGTGGGAACTCATTAACCAGTTTCGGGAAAACGTCCACCAAAGGCGGGGAAAACATCAACCAGCGGCGGGGAAGCCATTGTCCAACAGGGGGGAGCACATTAAGCAGCTGCCCTTAGTATCAGGAGCAGCGGGGTACAAATGAACCAGCAGCGGGGAAAACAACTTCGTGGGAACTCATTAACCAGTTTCGGGGGAACTCATTAACCAGTTTCGGGAAAACGTCCACCAAAGGCGGGGAAAACATCAACCAACGGCGGGGAAGCCATTGTCCAACAGGGGGGAGCACATTAAGCAGCTGCCCTTAGTATCAGGAGCAGCGGGGATCAGATTAAGCAACAGCCGGGAAAAGATCAACCAACCGCGGGGGAACTCATTAACCAGTTCCGTGGGAACTCATTAACCAGTTTCGTGGGAACTCATTAACCAGTTTCGGGAAAACGTCCACCAAAGGCGGGGAAAACATCAACCAACGGCGGGGAAGCCATTGTCCAACAGTGGGGAGCACATTAAGCAGCTGCCCTTAGTGTCAGGAGCAGCGGGGATCAGATTAAGCAACAGCCGGGAAAAGATCAGGAAACCGCGGGGGAACTCATTAACCAGTTTCGTGGGAACTCATTAACCAGTTTCGGGAAAACCTCCACCAAAGGCGGGGAAAGCATGAACCAACGGCCGGGAAGCCCTTGTCCAACAGTGGGGAGCACATTAAGTGGCTGCCCTTAGTATCAGGAGCAGCGGGGATCAGATTAAGCAACAGCCGGGAAAAGATCAGCCAACCGCGGGGGAACTCATTAACCAGTTTCGTGGGAACTCATTAACCAGTTTCGGGAATACTTCCACCAAAGGCGGGGAAAACATGAACCAACGGCGGGGAAGCCATTGTCCAACAGTGGGGAGCACATTAAGCAGCTGCCCTTAGTATCAGGAGCAGCGGGGTACAAATGAACCAGCAGCGGGGAAAACAGCTTCGTGGGAACTCATTAACCAGTTTCGTGGGAACTCATTAACCAGTTTCGTGGGAACTCATTAACCAGTTTCGGGAAAACATCCACCAAAGGCGGGGAAAGCATCAACCAACGGCGGGGAAGCCATTGTCCAGCAGTGGGGAGCACATTAAGCAGCTGCCCTTAGTATCAGGAGCAGCGGGGTACAAATGAACAAGCAGCGGGGAAAACATCTCCGTGGGAACTCATTAACCAGTTTCCTGGGAACTCATTAACCAGTTTCGGGAAACCTTCCACCAAAGGCGGGGAAAACATGCACCAACGGCGGGGAAGCCATTGTCCAACAGGGGGGAGTACATTAAGCAGCTGCCCTTAGTATCAGGAGCAGCGGGGATCAGATTAAGGAACAGCCGGGAAAAGATCAGCCAACCGCGGGGGAACTCATTAACCAGTTTCGTGGGAACTCATTAACCAGTTTCGGGAAAACATCAACCAGAGGCGGGGAAAACATGCACCAACGGCGGGGAAGCCATTGTCCAACAGGGGGGAGTACATTAAGCAGCTGCCCTTAGTATCAGGAGCAGCGGGGTACAAATGAACCAGCAGCGGGGAAAACAACTCCGTGGGAACTCATTAACCAGTTTCGTGGGAACTCATTAACCAGTTTCGGGAAACCTTCCACCAAAGGCGGGGAAAACATGCACCAACGGCGGGGAAGCCATTGTCCAACAGGGGGGAGCACATTAAGCAGCTGCCCTTAGTATCAGGAGCAGCGGGGATCAGATTTAGCAGCAGCCGGGAAAAGATCAGGAAACCGCGGGGGAACTCATTAACCAGTTTCGTGGGAACTCATTAACCAGTTTCGTGGGAACTCATTAACCAGTTTCGGGAAAACATCCACCAAAGGCGGGGAAAGCATCAACCAACGGCGGCGAAGCCATTGTCCAACAGTGGGGAGCACATTAAGCAGCTGCCCTTAGTATCAGGAGCAGCGGGGATCAGATTAAGCAACAGCCGGGAAAAGATCAGCCAACCGCGGGGGAACTCATTAACCAGTTTCGTGGGAACTCATTAACCAGTTTCGGGGGAACTCATTAACCAGTTTCGGGAAAACCTCCACCAAAGGCGGGGAAAGCATGAACCAACGGCGGGGAAGCCATTGTCCAACCGGGGGGAGCACATTAAGCAGCTGCCCTTAGTATCAGGAGCAGCGGGGATCAGATTAAGCAACAGCCGGGAAAAGATCAGCCAACCGCGGGGGAGCTCATTAACCAGTTTCGGGGGAACTCATTAACCAGTTTCGGGAAAACATGAACCAAAGGCGGGGAAAACATCAAACAACGGCGGGGAAGCCATTGTCCAACAGGGGGGAGCACATTAAGCAGCTGCCCTTAGTATCAGGAGCAGCGCGGTACAAATGAACCAGCAGCGGGGAAAACAACTTCGTGGGAACTCATTAACCAGTTTCGTGGGAACTCATTAACCAGTTTCGGGAAAACGTCCACCAAAGGCGGGGAAAGCATCAACCAACGGCGGGGAAGCCATTGTCCAACAGTGGGGAGCACATTAGGCAGCTGCCCTTAGTATCAGGAGCAGCGGGGATCAGATTAAGCAACAGCCGGGAAAAGATCAGCCAACCGCGGGGGAACTCATTAACCAGTTTCGTGGGAACTCATTAACCAGTTTCGTGGGAACTCATTAACCAGTTTCGGGAAAACTTCCACCAAAGGCGGGGAAAACATGAACCGACGGCGGGGAAGCCATTGTCCAACAGACGGGAGCACATTAAGCAGCTGCCCTTAGTATCAGGAGCAGCGGGGATCAGATGAAGCAACAGCCGTGAAAAGAACAGCCAACCGCGGGGGAACTCATTAACCAGTTTCGTGGGAACTCATTAACCAGTTTCGGGAAAACTTCAACCAGAGGCGGGGAAAGCATCAACCAACGGCGGGGAAGCCTTTGTCCAACAGGGGGGAGCACATTAAGCAGCTGCCCTTAGTATCAGGAGCAGCGGGGTACAAATGAACCAGCAGCGGGGAAAACAACTTCGTGGGAACTCATTAACCAGTTTCGTGGGAACTCATTAACCAGTTTCGGGAAAACATCCACCAAAGGCGGGGAAAGCATCAACCAACGGCGGCGAAGCCATTGTCCAACAGTGGGGAGCACATTAAGCAGCTGCCCTTAGTATCAGGAGCAGCGGGGATCAGATTAAGCAACAGCCGGGAAAAGATCAGCCAACCGCGGGGGAACTCATTAACCAGTTTCGTGGGAACTCATTAACCAGTTTCGTGGGAACTCATTAACCAGTTTCGGGAAAACGTCCACCAAAGGCGGGGAAAGCATCAACCAACGGCGGGGAAGCCATTGTCCAACAGACGGGAGCACATTAAGCAGCTGCCCTTAGTATCAGGAGCAGCGGGGATCAGAGTAAGCAACAGCCGGGAAAAGATCAGCCAACCGCGGGGGAACTCATTAACCAGTTTCGTGGGAACTCATTAACCAGTTTCGGGAATACTTCCACCAAAGGCGGGGAAAACATGAACCAACGGCGGGGAAGCCATTGTCCAACAGTGGGGAGTACATTAAGCAGCTGCCCTTAGTATCAGGAGCAGCGGGGTACAAATGAACCAGCAGCGGGGAAAACAGCTTCGTGGGAACTCATTAACCAGTTTCGTGGGAACTCATTAACCAGTTTCGGGAAAACGTCCACCAAAGGCGGGGAAAGCATCGACCAACGGCGGGGAAGCCTTTGTCCAGCAGTGGGGAGCACATTAAGGAGCTGCCCTTAGTATCAGGAGCAGCGGGGTACAAATGAACAAGCAGCGGGGAAAACAACTCCGTGGGAACTCATTAACCAGTTTCGTGGGAACTCATTAACCAGTTTCGGGAAAACGTCCACCAAAGGCGGGGAAAACATCAACCAGCGGCGGGGAAGCCATTGTCCAACAGGGGGGAGCACATTAAGCAGCTGCCCTTAGTATCAGGAGCAGCGGGGTACAAATGAACCAGCAGCGGGGAAAACAACTTCGTGGGAACTCATTAACCAGTTTCGGGGGAACTCATTAACCAGTTTCGGGAAAACGTCCACCAAAGGCGGGGAAAACATCAACCAACGGCGGGGAAGCCATTGTCCAACAGGGGGGAGCACATTAAGCAGCTGCCCTTAGTATCAGGAGCAGCGGGGATCAGATTAAGCAACAGCCGGGAAAAGATCAACCAACCGCGGGGGAACTCATTAACCAGTTCCGTGGGAACTCATTAACCAGTTTCGTGGGAACTCATTAACCAGTTTCGGGAAAACGTCCACCAAAGGCGGGGAAAACATCAACCAACGGCGGGGAAGCCATTGTCCAACAGTGGGGAGCACATTAAGCAGCTGCCCTTAGTGTCAGGAGCAGCGGGGATCAGATTAAGCAACAGCCGGGAAAAGATCAGGAAACCGCGGGGGAACTCATTAACCAGTTTCGTGGGAACTCATTAACCAGTTTCGGGAAAACCTCCACCAAAGGCGGGGAAAGCATGAACCAACGGCCGGGAAGCCCTTGTCCAACAGTGGGGAGCACATTAAGTGGCTGCCCTTAGTATCAGGAGCAGCGGGGATCAGATTAAGCAACAGCCGGGAAAAGATCAGCCAACCGCGGGGGAACTCATTAACCAGTTTCGTGGGAACTCATTAACCAGTTTCGGGAATACTTCCACCAAAGGCGGGGAAAACATGAACCAACGGCGGGGAAGCCATTGTCCAACAGTGGGGAGCACATTAAGCAGCTGCCCTTAGTATCAGGAGCAGCGGGGTACAAATGAACCAGCAGCGGGGAAAACAGCTTCGTGGGAACTCATTAACCAGTTTCGTGGGAACTCATTAACCAGTTTCGTGGGAACTCATTAACCAGTTTCGGGAAAACATCCACCAAAGGCGGGGAAAGCATCAACCAACGGCGGGGAAGCCATTGTCCAGCAGTGGGGAGCACATTAAGCAGCTGCCCTTAGTATCAGGAGCAGCGGGGTACAAATGAACAAGCAGCGGGGAAAACATCTCCGTGGGAACTCATTAACCAGTTTCCTGGGAACTCATTAACCAGTTTCGGGAAACCTTCCACCAAAGGCGGGGAAAACATGCACCAACGGCGGGGAAGCCATTGTCCAACAGGGGGGAGTACATTAAGCAGCTGCCCTTAGTATCAGGAGCAGCGGGGATCAGATTAAGGAACAGCCGGGAAAAGATCAGCCAACCGCGGGGGAACTCATTAACCAGTTTCGTGGGAACTCATTAACCAGTTTCGGGAAAACATCAACCAGAGGCGGGGAAAACATGCACCAACGGCGGGGAAGCCATTGTCCAACAGGGGGGAGTACATTAAGCAGCTGCCCTTAGTATCAGGAGCAGCGGGGTACAAATGAACCAGCAGCGGGGAAAACAACTCCGTGGGAACTCATTAACCAGTTTCGTGGGAACTCATTAACCAGTTTCGGGAAACCTTCCACCAAAGGCGGGGAAAACATGCACCAACGGCGGGGAAGCCATTGTCCAACAGGGGGGAGCACATTAAGCAGCTGCCCTTAGTATCAGGAGCAGCGGGGATCAGATTTAGCAGCAGCCGGGAAAAGATCAGGAAACCGCGGGGGAACTCATTAACCAGTTTCGTGGGAACTCATTAACCAGTTTCGTGGGAACTCATTAACCAGTTTCGGGAAAACATCCACCAAAGGCGGGGAAAGCATCAACCAACGGCGGCGAAGCCATTGTCCAACAGTGGGGAGCACATTAAGCAGCTGCCCTTAGTATCAGGAGCAGCGGGGATCAGATTAAGCAACAGCCGGGAAAAGATCAGCCAACCGCGGGGGAACTCATTAACCAGTTTCGTGGGAACTCATTAACCAGTTTCGGGGGAACTCATTAACCAGTTTCGGGAAAACCTCCACCAAAGGCGGGGAAAGCATGAACCAACGGCGGGGAAGCCATTGTCCAACCGGGGGGAGCACATTAAGCAGCTGCCCTTAGTATCAGGAGCAGCGGGGATCAGATTAAGCAACAGCCGGGAAAAGATCAGCCAACCGCGGGGGAGCTCATTAACCAGTTTCGGGGGAACTCATTAACCAGTTTCGGGAAAACATGAACCAAAGGCGGGGAAAACATCAAACAACGGCGGGGAAGCCATTGTCCAACAGGGGGGAGCACATTAAGCAGCTGCCCTTAGTATCAGGAGCAGCGCGGTACAAATGAACCAGCAGCGGGGAAAACAACTTCGTGGGAACTCATTAACCAGTTTCGTGGGAACTCATTAACCAGTTTCGGGAAAACGTCCACCAAAGGCGGGGAAAGCATCAACCAACGGCGGGGAAGCCATTGTCCAACAGTGGGGAGCACATTAGGCAGCTGCCCTTAGTATCAGGAGCAGCGGGGATCAGATTAAGCAACAGCCGGGAAAAGATCAGCCAACCGCGGGGGAACTCATTAACCAGTTTCGTGGGAACTCATTAACCAGTTTCGTGGGAACTCATTAACCAGTTTCGGGAAAACTTCCACCAAAGGCGGGGAAAACATGAACCGACGGCGGGGAAGCCATTGTCCAACAGACGGGAGCACATTAAGCAGCTGCCCTTAGTATCAGGAGCAGCGGGGATCAGATGAAGCAACAGCCGTGAAAAGAACAGCCAACCGCGGGGGAACTCATTAACCAGTTTCGTGGGAACTCATTAACCAGTTTCGGGAAAACTTCAACCAGAGGCGGGGAAAGCATCAACCAACGGCGGGGAAGCCTTTGTCCAACAGGGGGGAGCACATTAAGCAGCTGCCCTTAGTATCAGGAGCAGCGGGGTACAAATGAACCAGCAGCGGGGAAAACAACTTCGTGGGAACTCATTAACCAGTTTCGTGGGAACTCATTAACCAGTTTCGGGAAAACATCCACCAAAGGCGGGGAAAGCATCAACCAACGGCGGCGAAGCCATTGTCCAACAGTGGGGAGCACATTAAGCAGCTGCCCTTAGTATCAGGAGCAGCGGGGATCAGATTAAGCAACAGCCGGGAAAAGATCAGCCAACCGCGGGGGAACTCATTAACCAGTTTCGTGGGAACTCATTAACCAGTTTCGTGGGAACTCATTAACCAGTTTCGGGAAAACGTCCACCAAAGGCGGGGAAAGCATCAACCAACGGCGGGGAAGCCATTGTCCAACAGACGGGAGCACATTAAGCAGCTGCCCTTAGTATCAGGAGCAGCGGGGATCAGAGTAAGCAACAGCCGGGAAAAGATCAGCCAACCGCGGGGGAACTCATTAACCAGTTTCGTGGGAACTCATTAACCAGTTTCGGGAATACTTCCACCAAAGGCGGGGAAAACATGAACCAACGGCGGGGAAGCCATTGTCCAACAGTGGGGAGCACATTAAGCAGCTGCCCTTAGTATCAGGAGCAGCGGGGTACAAATGAACCAGCAGCGGGGAAAACAGCTTCGTGGGAACTCATTAACCAGTTTCGTGGGAACTCATTAACCAGTTTCGGGAAAACGTCCACCAAAGGCGGGGAAAGCATCGACCAACGGCGGGGAAGCCTTTGTCCAGCAGTGGGGAGCACATTAAGGAGCTGCCCTTAGTATCAGGAGCAGCGGGGTACAAATGAACAAGCAGCGGGGAAAACAACTCCGTGGGAACTCATTAACCAGTTTCGTGGGAACTCATTAACCAGTTTCGGGAAAACGTCCACCAAAGGCGGGGAAAACATCAACCAGCGGCGGGGAAGCCATTGTCCAACAGGGGGGAGCACATTAAGCAGCTGCCCTTAGTATCAGGAGCAGCGGGGTACAAATGAACCAGCAGCGGGGAAAACAACTTCGTGGGAACTCATTAACCAGTTTCGGGGGAACTCATTAACCAGTTTCGGGAAAACGTCCACCAAAGGCGGGGAAAACATCAACCAACGGCGGGGAAGCCATTGTCCAACAGGGGGGAGCACATTAAGCAGCTGCCCTTAGTATCAGGAGCAGCGGGGATCAGATTAAGCAACAGCCGGGAAAAGATCAACCAACCGCGGGGGAACTCATTAACCAGTTCCGTGGGAACTCATTAACCAGTTTCGTGGGAACTCATTAACCAGTTTCGGGAAAACGTCCACCAAAGGCGGGGAAAACATCAACCAACGGCGGGGAAGCCATTGTCCAACAGTGGGGAGCACATTAAGCAGCTGCCCTTAGTGTCAGGAGCAGCGGGGATCAGATTAAGCAACAGCCGGGAAAAGATCAGGAAACCGCGGGGGAACTCATTAACCAGTTTCGTGGGAACTCATTAACCAGTTTCGGGAAAACCTCCACCAAAGGCGGGGAAAGCATGAACCAACGGCCGGGAAGCCCTTGTCCAACAGTGGGGAGCACATTAAGTGGCTGCCCTTAGTATCAGGAGCAGCGGGGATCAGATTAAGCAACAGCCGGGAAAAGATCAGCCAACCGCGGGGGAACTCATTAACCAGTTTCGTGGGAACTCATTAACCAGTTTCGGGAATACTTCCACCAAAGGCGGGGAAAACATGAACCAACGGCGGGGAAGCCATTGTCCAACAGTGGGGAGCACATTAAGCAGCTGCCCTTAGTATCAGGAGCAGCGGGGTACAAATGAACCAGCAGCGGGGAAAACAGCTTCGTGGGAACTCATTAACCAGTTTCGTGGGAACTCATTAACCAGTTTCGTGGGAACTCATTAACCAGTTTCGGGAAAACATCCACCAAAGGCGGGGAAAGCATCAACCAACGGCGGGGAAGCCATTGTCCAGCAGTGGGGAGCACATTAAGCAGCTGCCCTTAGTATCAGGAGCAGCGGGGTACAAATGAACAAGCAGCGGGGAAAACATCTCCGTGGGAACTCATTAACCAGTTTCCTGGGAACTCATTAACCAGTTTCGGGAAACCTTCCACCAAAGGCGGGGAAAACATGCACCAACGGCGGGGAAGCCATTGTCCAACAGGGGGGAGTACATTAAGCAGCTGCCCTTAGTATCAGGAGCAGCGGGGATCAGATTAAGGAACAGCCGGGAAAAGATCAGCCAACCGCGGGGGAACTCATTAACCAGTTTCGTGGGAACTCATTAACCAGTTTCGGGAAAACATCAACCAGAGGCGGGGAAAACATGCACCAACGGCGGGGAAGCCATTGTCCAACAGGGGGGAGTACATTAAGCAGCTGCCCTTAGTATCAGGAGCAGCGGGGTACAAATGAACCAGCAGCGGGGAAAACAACTCCGTGGGAACTCATTAACCAGTTTCGTGGGAACTCATTAACCAGTTTCGGGAAACCTTCCACCAAAGGCGGGGAAAACATGCACCAACGGCGGGGAAGCCATTGTCCAACAGGGGGGAGCACATTAAGCAGCTGCCCTTAGTATCAGGAGCAGCGGGGATCAGATTTAGCAGCAGCCGGGAAAAGATCAGGAAACCGCGGGGGAACTCATTAACCAGTTTCGTGGGAACTCATTAACCAGTTTCGTGGGAACTCATTAACCAGTTTCGGGAAAACATCCACCAAAGGCGGGGAAAGCATCAACCAACGGCGGCGAAGCCATTGTCCAACAGTGGGGAGCACATTAAGCAGCTGCCCTTAGTATCAGGAGCAGCGGGGATCAGATTAAGCAACAGCCGGGAAAAGATCAACCAACCGCGGGGGAACTCATTAACCAGTTTCGTGGGAACTCATTAACCAGTTTCGTGGGAACTCATTAACCAGTTTCGGGGGAACTCATTAACCAGTTTCGGGAAAACGTCAACCAAAGGCGGGGAAAACATGCACCAACGGCGGGGATGCCATTGTCCAACAGGGGGGAGCACATTAAGCAGCTGCCCTTGGTATCAGGAGCAGCGGGGATCAGATTAAGCAACAGCCGGGAAAAGATCAGGAAACCGCGGGGGAACTCATTAACCAGTTTCCTGGGAACTCATTAACCAGTTTCGTGGGAACTCATTAACCAGTTTCGGGAAAACTTCCACCAAAGGCGGGGAAAGCATCAACCAACGGCGGGGAAGCCTTTGTCCAACAGTGGGGAGCACATCAAGCAGCTGCCCTTAGTCTCAGGAGCAGCGGGGAACAGATTAAGCAACAGCCGGGAAAAGATCAGCCAACCGCGGGGGAACTCATTAACCAGTTTCCTGGGAACTCATTAACCAGTTTCGTGGGAACTCATTAACCAGTTTCGGGGAAACTTCCACCAAAGGCGGGGAAAACATGAACCAACGGCGGGGAAGCCATTGTCCAACAGGGGGGAGCACATTAAGCAGCTGCCCTTAGTATCAGGAGCATCGGTGCACAAATGAACCAGCAGCGGGGAAAACAGCTTCGTGGGAACTCATTAACCAGTTTCGTGGGAACTCATTAACCAGTTTCGGGAAAACATCAACCAGAGGCGGGGAAAACATGCACCAACGGCGGGGAAGCCATTGTCCAACAGGGGGGAGTACATTAAGCAGCTGCCCTTAGTATCAGGAGCAGCGGGGTACAAATGAACAAGCAGCGGGGAAAACAACTCCGTGGGAACTCATTAACCAGTTTCCTGGGAACTCATTAACCAGTTTCGGGAAACCTTCCACCAAAGGCGGGGAAAACATGCACCAACGGCGGGGAAGCCATTGTCCAACAGGGGGGAGCACATTAAGCAGCTGCCCTTAGTATCAGGAGCAGCGGGGTACAAATGAACCAGCAGCGGGGAAAAAAACTCCGTGGGAACTCATTAACCAGTTTCGTGGGAACTCATTAACCAGTTTCGGGAAAACGTCCACCAATGGCGGGGAAAACATCAACCAGCGGCGGGGAAGCCATTGTCCAACAGTGGGGAGCACATTAAGCAGCTGCCCTTAGTATCAGGAGCCGCGGGGATCAGATTAAGCAACAGCCGGGAAAAGATCAGCCAACCGCGGGGGAACTCATTAACCAGTTTCCTGGGAACTCATTAACCAGTTTCTGGGGAACTCATTAACCAGTTTCGGGAAATCCTCCACCAAAGGCGGGGAAAGCATCGACCAACGGCGGGGAAGCCTTTGTCCAGCAGTGGGGAGCACATTAAGGAGCTGCCCTTAGTATCAGGAGCAGCGGGGTACAAATGAACAAGCAGCGGGGAAAACAACTCCGTGGGAACTCATTAACCAGTTTCGTGGGAACTCATTAACCAGTTTCGGGAAAACGTCCACCAAAGGCGGGGAAAACATCAACCAGCGGCGGGGAAGCCATTGTCCAACAGGGGGGAGCACATTAAGCAGCTGCCCTTAGTATCAGGAGCAGCGGGGTACAAATGAACCAGCAGCGGGGAAAACAACTTCGTGGGAACTCATTAACCAGTTTCGGGGGAACTCATTAACCAGTTTCGGGAAAACGTCCACCAAAGGCGGGGAAAACATCAACCAACGGCGGGGAAGCCATTGTCCAACAGGGGGGAGCACATTAAGCAGCTGCCCTTAGTATCAGGAGCAGCGGGGATCAGATTAAGCAACAGCCGGGAAAAGATCAACCAACCGCGGGGGAACTCATTAACCAGTTCCGTGGGAACTCATTAACCAGTTTCGTGGGAACTCATTAACCAGTTTCGGGAAAACGTCCACCAAAGGCGGGGAAAACATCAACCAACGGCGGGGAAGCCATTGTCCAACAGTGGGGAGCACATTAAGCAGCTGCCCTTAGTGTCAGGAGCAGCGGGGATCAGATTAAGCAACAGCCGGGAAAAGATCAGGAAACCGCGGGGGAACTCATTAACCAGTTTCGTGGGAACTCATTAACCAGTTTCGGGAAAACCTCCACCAAAGGCGGGGAAAGCATGAACCAACGGCCGGGAAGCCCTTGTCCAACAGTGGGGAGCACATTAAGTGGCTGCCCTTAGTATCAGGAGCAGCGGGGATCAGATTAAGCAACAGCCGGGAAAAGATCAGCCAACCGCGGGGGAACTCATTAACCAGTTTCGTGGGAACTCATTAACCAGTTTCGGGAATACTTCCACCAAAGGCGGGGAAAACATGAACCAACGGCGGGGAAGCCATTGTCCAACAGTGGGGAGCACATTAAGCAGCTGCCCTTAGTATCAGGAGCAGCGGGGTACAAATGAACCAGCAGCGGGGAAAACAGCTTCGTGGGAACTCATTAACCAGTTTCGTGGGAACTCATTAACCAGTTTCGTGGGAACTCATTAACCAGTTTCGGGAAAACATCCACCAAAGGCGGGGAAAGCATCAACCAACGGCGGGGAAGCCATTGTCCAGCAGTGGGGAGCACATTAAGCAGCTGCCCTTAGTATCAGGAGCAGCGGGGTACAAATGAACAAGCAGCGGGGAAAACATCTCCGTGGGAACTCATTAACCAGTTTCCTGGGAACTCATTAACCAGTTTCGGGAAACCTTCCACCAAAGGCGGGGAAAACATGCACCAACGGCGGGGAAGCCATTGTCCAACAGGGGGGAGTACATTAAGCAGCTGCCCTTAGTATCAGGAGCAGCGGGGATCAGATTAAGGAACAGCCGGGAAAAGATCAGCCAACCGCGGGGGAACTCATTAACCAGTTTCGTGGGAACTCATTAACCAGTTTCGGGAAAACATCAACCAGAGGCGGGGAAAACATGCACCAACGGCGGGGAAGCCATTGTCCAACAGGGGGGAGTACATTAAGCAGCTGCCCTTAGTATCAGGAGCAGCGGGGTACAAATGAACCAGCAGCGGGGAAAACAACTCCGTGGGAACTCATTAACCAGTTTCGTGGGAACTCATTAACCAGTTTCGGGAAACCTTCCACCAAAGGCGGGGAAAACATGCACCAACGGCGGGGAAGCCATTGTCCAACAGGGGGGAGCACATTAAGCAGCTGCCCTTAGTATCAGGAGCAGCGGGGATCAGATTTAGCAGCAGCCGGGAAAAGATCAGGAAACCGCGGGGGAACTCATTAACCAGTTTCGTGGGAACTCATTAACCAGTTTCGTGGGAACTCATTAACCAGTTTCGGGAAAACATCCACCAAAGGCGGGGAAAGCATCAACCAACGGCGGCGAAGCCATTGTCCAACAGTGGGGAGCACATTAAGCAGCTGCCCTTAGTATCAGGAGCAGCGGGGATCAGATTAAGCAACAGCCGGGAAAAGATCAGCCAACCGCGGGGGAACTCATTAACCAGTTTCGTGGGAACTCATTAACCAGTTTCGGGGGAACTCATTAACCAGTTTCGGGAAAACCTCCACCAAAGGCGGGGAAAGCATGAACCAACGGCGGGGAAGCCATTGTCCAACCGGGGGGAGCACATTAAGCAGCTGCCCTTAGTATCAGGAGCAGCGGGGATCAGATTAAGCAACAGCCGGGAAAAGATCAGCCAACCGCGGGGGAGCTCATTAACCAGTTTCGGGGGAACTCATTAACCAGTTTCGGGAAAACATGAACCAAAGGCGGGGAAAACATCAAACAACGGCGGGGAAGCCATTGTCCAACAGGGGGGAGCACATTAAGCAGCTGCCCTTAGTATCAGGAGCAGCGCGGTACAAATGAACCAGCAGCGGGGAAAACAACTTCGTGGGAACTCATTAACCAGTTTCGTGGGAACTCATTAACCAGTTTCGGGAAAACGTCCACCAAAGGCGGGGAAAGCATCAACCAACGGCGGGGAAGCCATTGTCCAACAGTGGGGAGCACATTAGGCAGCTGCCCTTAGTATCAGGAGCAGCGGGGATCAGATTAAGCAACAGCCGGGAAAAGATCAGCCAACCGCGGGGGAACTCATTAACCAGTTTCGTGGGAACTCATTAACCAGTTTCGTGGGAACTCATTAACCAGTTTCGGGAAAACTTCCACCAAAGGCGGGGAAAACATGAACCGACGGCGGGGAAGCCATTGTCCAACAGACGGGAGCACATTAAGCAGCTGCCCTTAGTATCAGGAGCAGCGGGGATCAGATGAAGCAACAGCCGTGAAAAGAACAGCCAACCGCGGGGGAACTCATTAACCAGTTTCGTGGGAACTCATTAACCAGTTTCGGGAAAACTTCAACCAGAGGCGGGGAAAGCATCAACCAACGGCGGGGAAGCCTTTGTCCAACAGGGGGGAGCACATTAAGCAGCTGCCCTTAGTATCAGGAGCAGCGGGGTACAAATGAACCAGCAGCGGGGAAAACAACTTCGTGGGAACTCATTAACCAGTTTCGTGGGAACTCATTAACCAGTTTCGGGAAAACATCCACCAAAGGCGGGGAAAGCATCAACCAACGGCGGCGAAGCCATTGTCCAACAGTGGGGAGCACATTAAGCAGCTGCCCTTAGTATCAGGAGCAGCGGGGATCAGATTAAGCAACAGCCGGGAAAAGATCAGCCAACCGCGGGGGAACTCATTAACCAGTTTCGTGGGAACTCATTAACCAGTTTCGTGGGAACTCATTAACCAGTTTCGGGAAAACGTCCACCAAAGGCGGGGAAAGCATCAACCAACGGCGGGGAAGCCATTGTCCAACAGACGGGAGCACATTAAGCAGCTGCCCTTAGTATCAGGAGCAGCGGGGATCAGAGTAAGCAACAGCCGGGAAAAGATCAGCCAACCGCGGGGGAACTCATTAACCAGTTTCGTGGGAACTCATTAACCAGTTTCGGGAATACTTCCACCAAAGGCGGGGAAAACATGAACCAACGGCGGGGAAGCCATTGTCCAACAGTGGGGAGCACATTAAGCAGCTGCCCTTAGTATCAGGAGCAGCGGGGTACAAATGAACCAGCAGCGGGGAAAACAGCTTCGTGGGAACTCATTAACCAGTTTCGTGGGAACTCATTAACCAGTTTCGGGAAAACGTCCACCAAAGGCGGGGAAAGCATCAACCAACGGCGGGGAAGCCATTGTCCAACAGTGGGGAGCACATTAAGCAGCTGCCCTTAGTATCAGGAGCAGCGGTGCACAAATGAACCAGCAGCGGGGAAAACAGCTTCGTGGGAACTCATTAACCAGTTTCGGGGGAACTCATTAACCAGTTTCGGGAAATCTTCCACCAGAGGCGGGGAAAGCATCAACCAACGGCGGGGAAGCCTTTGTCCAACAGGGGGGAGCACATTAAGCAGCTGCCCTTAGTCTCAGGAGCAGCGGGGAACAGATTAAGCAACAGCCGGGAAAAGATCAGCCAACCGCGGGGGAACTCATTAACCAGTTTCGTGGGAACTCATTAACCAGTTTCGTGGGAACTCATTAACCAGTTTCGGGAAAACGTCCACCAACGGCGGGGAAAGCATCAGCCAACGGCGGGGAAGCCATTGTCCAACAGTGGGGAGCACATTAAGCAGCTGCCCTTAGTATCAGGAGCAGCGGGGATCAGATTAAGCAACAGCCGGGAAAAGATCAGCCAACCGCGGGGGAACTCATTAACCAGTTTCCTGGGAACTCATTAACCAGTTTCGGGAAATCCTCCACCAAAGGCGGGGAAAGCATCGACCAACGGCCGGGAAGGCTTTGTCCAACAGTGGGGAGCACATTAAGCAGCTGCCCTTCGTCTCAGGAGCAGCGGGGTACAAATGGACCAGCAGCGGGGAAAACAACTTCGTGGGAACTCATTAACCAGTTTCGTGGGAACTCATTAACCAGTTTCGGGAAAACATCCACCAGAGGCGGGTAAAGCATCAACCAACGGCGGGGAAGCCATTGTCCAACAGGGGGCAGTACATTAAGCAGCTGCCCTAAGTATCAGGAGCAGCGGGGATCAGATTAAGCAACAGCCGGGAAAAGATCAACCAACCGCGGGGGAACTCATTAACCAGTTTCGTGGGAACTCATTAACCAGTTTCGGGGGAACTCATTAACCAGTTTCGGGAAACCTTCCACCAAAGGCGGGGAAAACATCAACCAGCGGCGGGGAAGCCATTGTCCAACAGGCGGGAGCACATTAAGCAGCTGCCCTTAGTATCAGGAGCAGCGGGGTACAAATGAACCAGCAGCGGGGAAAACAGCTTCGTGGGAACTCATTAACCAGTTTCGGGGGAACTCATTAACCAGTTTCGGGAAAACATCCACCAGAGGCGGGGAAAGCATCGACCAACGGCGGGGAAGCCTTCGTCCAACTGGGGGGAGCACGTTAAGCAGCTGCCCTCAGTATCAGGAGCAGCGGGGTGCAAATGAACCAGCAGCGGGGAAAACAACTTCGTGGGAACTCATTAACCAGTTTCGTGGGAACTCATTAACCAGTTTCGGGAAATCCTCCACCAAAGGCGGGGAAAGCATCGACCAACGGCCGGGAAGCCTTTGTCCAACAGTGGGGAGCACATTAAGCAGCTGCCCTTAGTCTCAGGAGCAGCGGGGTACAAATGAACCAGCAGCGGGGAAAACAACTTCGTGGGAACTCATTAACCAGTTTCGTGGGAACTCATTAACCAGTTTCGGGAAAACATCCACCAGAGGCGGGTAAAGCATCAACCAACGGCGGGGAAGCCATTGTCCAACAGGGGGCAGTACATTAAGCAGCTGCCCTAAGTATCAGGAGCAGCGGGGATCAGATTAAGCAACAGCCGGGAAAAGATCAACCAACCGCGGGGGAACTCATTAACCAGTTTCGTGGGAACTCATTAACCAGTTTCGGGGGAACTCATTAACCAGTTTCGGGAAAACATCAACCAGAGGCGGGGAAAGCATCAACCAACGGCGGGGAAGCCTTCGTCCAACAGGGGGGAGCACATTAAGCAGCTGCCCTTAGTATCAGGAGCAGCGGGGTGCAAATGAACCAGCAGCGGGGAAAACAACTTCGTGGGAACTCATTAACCAGTTTCGTGGGAACTCATTAACCAGTTTCGGGAAAACATCCACCAGAGGCGGGTAAAGCATCAACCAACGGCGGGGAAGCCATTGTCCAACAGGGGGCAGTACATTAAGCAGCTGCCCTTAGTATCAGGAGCTGCGGGGATCAGACTAAGCAACAGCCGGGAAAACATTAACCAACTTCGGGGGAACTCATTAACCAATTATTTGATGACCGGTAGGCGGCGCTCTATCGGCTTCGGCGACCGGCGGGTGGCGGTTCGGGGTCGTGGCGACCCGGGGCGAGGCGGCCCGGCCGTTGAAATCGCGAAAAAACGCGTTTTTAAAAAGAACCGTCGGTCCCCATCGGGATGGATTTGACCCCCTCATGCCGCCTTCGGGACCTCTTCGGCGGCATGACTACCGGAGGTGTTCCCGCCGAGGTGGACACTTGCATTTTCTGGCACGGTGGGTTGGCGGGGTACCTGCAGAATAGCAGGAAGGCGATGGCAATGACATGTGGCAACTCATTAACCAGTTTTGACTTTGCTGCATTGAAGGCGGAAAATCGAAACAGGGCCCCGCTCGAGCCCCCAGGTCTGCCGGGACCGCACCGGGCCGCCGCCCCGACGGCCGTTCGGCCAGAATGGGCTAGTATTTCTCCGGATTTTTGGCCGTTTTTCCGACTTTTTCGGACGTCGGAAAAGCGGCGGCCTGGCCACCGGCCGCGGCCGGGGGTGCCTTCCCCTCGAGCGAGGGCCCGGAATTCACCCGTTTGCAGCCCCGGAGGAGCTCCGCCGGCGGCCGGAATGGTTGAGACCATCGGCCGCGCTGAACGGAGCTCGGGTAACTCATTAACCAAACTGGACTTGGCCCCTGGCGCAGGAGGGGGGGGTCCAGGTGAGGGCTGGCAGGCCGTGGCCACCCGGCAGCAGTGATGCACCCGCGATGGCGGTAGTCCTTCCGATTCGGAGGCTCCCTGGCCCCGCAGAGCAAAAATGGGAGCCGCACGGAGCTCTATGAAGTCAGATCCGGTCGGTGGTGGCGGGGCAGGGTGCACGGTTTCCCGCAGAGCTCGGCGGATCCGTCCCGCCGAGGTGGCCACTCGCATTTTCTGGCAGGGGAGTCCCGAGGCTGGTTAACCAGTTACCCCCGGAAGTGGGGATGGAGTTGAGATTGAACCGTTTTGCGGGGCCTCCGGGCCCCTTCCCCGGTAGGACTACCGGGGCACACCCCGCCGAGGTGGCCACTTGCATTTTCTGGCACGGTGGGTTGGCGGGGTACCTGCAGAATAGCAGGAAGGCGATGGCAATGACATGTGGCAACTCATTAACCAGTTTTGAGTTTGCTGCATTGAAGGAGGAAAATCGAAGCAGGGCCCCGCTCGAGCCCCCAGGTCTGCCGGGACCGCACCGGGCCCGCCGCCCCGACGGCCGTTCGGCCAGATTGGGCTAGTATTTCCCCGGATTTTCGGCCGTTTTTCCGACTTTTTCGGCCGTCGGAAAAGCGGCGGCCTGGGCACCGGCCGCGGCCGGGGGTGCCTTCCCCTCGAGCGAGGGCCCGGACCTCACCCGGTTGCAGCCCCGGGTGGGGCTCCGCCGGCGGCCGGAATGGTTGAGACCATCGGCCGCGCTGAACGGAGGTCTGGTAAATCATTAACCAAACTGGACTTAGTCTCTGGCAAGAGAGATGGTCCAGCCGACGGGCACGACCGAGGGCCCGGACCTCACCCGGCTGCAGCCCCGGGTGGGGCTCCGCCGGCGGCCGGAATGGTTGAGACCATCGGCCGCGCTGAACGGAGGTCTGGTAAATCATTAACCAAACTGGACTTAGTCTCTGGCAAGAGAGATGGTCCAGCCGACGGGCACGACCGAGGGCCCGGACCTCACCCGGTTGCAGCCCCGGGTGGAGCTCCGCCGGCGGCCGGAATGGTTGAGACCATCGGCCGCGCTGAACGGAGCTCTGGTAAATCATTAACCAAACTGGACTTAGTCTCTGGCAAGAGAGATGGTCCAGCCGACGGGCACGACCGAGGGCCCGGACCTCACCCGGCTGCAGCCCCGGGTGGGGCTCCGCCGGCGGCCGGAATGGTTGAGACCATCGGCCGCGCTGAACGGAGGTCTGGTAAATCATTAACCAAACTGGACTTAGTCTCTGGCAAGAGAGATGGTCCAGCCGACGGGCACGACCGAGGGCCCCGGACCTCA